>NC_072893.1:61224545-61527575 GCF_027943255.1 Anastrepha obliqua | reverse complement strand
TATTATGAACTTCTGGAACCAAACCAAACGATAACTGCTGATTATTAATCCTATCAGCTATCAAACTTTAATGAGGCACTTAACAAAAATCGACCGTCTTTAGTGAATAGACGCAAAGCTTTGTTTCACCACGACAGCGCAAGACCTCATACCGCAAGGCAAACATTAGGAAAGCTAAAGGACCTCCGATGGGAGCTAATGCCGCATCCACCATACTCTCCGGGTGTTGCACCTTATGATTATCACCTTTTCCGTGGACTTCAATTTCATATGAGTAACAAGAACTACTCCTCAAAAGAAGCTATAAAAAGGGATATCGAAACGTATTTTGGCTGCAAGGACAAAACATTTTTTGAGCAGGGAATTAAAAATTTGCCTAAACGTTGGGAAGATATTGTAAATAATGAAGGAGAATATATTATTGATTAATAAATACTTAAAGCATCTTTTTTATTAATTTTAAAACCACCTTTAAAACACGCACGAACTTATGGACTGACCTGATACTACAAGTACTTGACCGGGGTACTTGAGGTAAATGAACTTTTAATTGATATAACACCCTTTAAGATCCTAAGTAGCTAAAGATATGATTAATAATGTGAAAAAGCGACCCCTACGTTCGACAAAAAAAAAATGATTTTTTTCAATTGTCTTGCCAAAACACTTTAGACCCAACGGTGTACAGCGAACTTTTGTCTTGTAAGATGGTACGGTCAAATTTTGTTTAATTTTTAGTCAAACCATACCAACCATAACTGAATTTTACTATGTTTGACCTTGAGACTAAACTGTATATGTAAAATGTAAAGTACCATTGAGCCTTAAATTAATAAATATCAATTAATGGTAATTATAAGTAGGGGAATCTGCATTAGATAATAGAAATAAAAGTAGTGTCGGTAGTTTATTACTTAATATTAAATAAAAGAGTAGAATGTATATACTTATAGATAACGGTATACGTACATACACTAAGTTGCTAAAAGGAAGATACAAGGTGAAAGGTACAGGATACCAGCCAGCAGAGAACACAAAGTATTGAAGTTCAGTCATCAACGAACTAAATATTTTATTGGGAGAAAGTAGAGCAAAAGCTTAGATTTCGACCTAAGAGATGCCCGGGGCTTCTTAGTAGCAATGATTTTCTGAAATATGTAATACGAGGGGTGCCTTTTATATTTCGGGATTTGGCAACCCTTGTGTTGCAATCTGGCAACTGACAGCTGTATCACAAAGTTTGACATTTTTTGGCTTTTACGTACTCAGAACGTTTTGAAATACCAGCGCTATTTGTGTACAGTAACTTAAAAGATTCATCTCGGTCCAAAAATCAAATTAAATCGTGAACATTTTCGTGCGATTATTTTTTAGAACTTTCGACGTGGATTAACTCAGCAACATTGCATGGATGAACTTAATTCATTTTTTGGCGACGAAGCTCCATCAAGGACCAGTGTTTATCGATGGTATGGTGAATTCAATCGTGGTCGTAGTTCACTCCAAGACGAATTTCGCGAAGGTCGTCCAAAATCAGTTGTTGTTCCGAAAACCATTGATGCTGTGCGCGAACTGATATTGCAAGATCGTCATGTGACCTATCGTGAGATTGAGACAATCTGAGGCATTAGTGGGACCAGCATACATTCAATATTGCATAAATATTTGACTGTCAAAAAAATTTGTTCGCGTTGTATCCAACACAATTTGTCAATCGCTCAAAAAAAGGCTCGTGTCGATTGGTCGAAGGAAATGCTCAAAAAATACGATCGCGGGGCTTCGAAACACGTCTATGACATCGTGACAGGTGATGAATCATGGATTTACGCGTATGAGCCCAAAAGTAAACATCGGTCGACTGTATGGGTGTTTCAAGATGAGCCAAATCCAACAAAAGTTGTTCGCGCACGAAGCACTTCCAAGCAAATGGTCGGCTGTTTTTTCGGAAAAACTGGACATGTCGCAACCGTACCACTAGAACAACGCAGAACAGTAAATTCTGAGTGGTACACAACCATTTGTTTGCCAGTTGTCTTCCAAGAAATTAGGAAAACCAATCGCCAAAGACGGATCACTCTTCACCAGGATAATGCGAGCTCTCACACATCGGCTCAAACAACTGCATTTTTGAGCACCCAAAGCATCGAGTTAATGGGTCATCCGCCGTATAGTCCTGACTTGGCACCGAATGACTTCTTTTTATTCCCGTATGTAATAAATAAACTGACTTTCGACACCTGAAGAAGCGGTTGCGGCATTCAGAATGCATGTTTTGGAGGTACCTCATTCAGAGTGGCAAAAGTGCTTCGACAATTGGTTCAAACGCATGCAAAAGTGTATAGATCTTCATGGAAAATTTTTTGAAAAACAATAAAGTGATTTTCGATGATTAAAATTTGTTGTTGTTCTCTAATCCCGACATATAAAAGGCACCCCTCGTAATAAATATTTAGACATTAGCAAATCCTCACAAGAAACAAACGCAATTTGCTAAAGAAACACAGAAATGTTGGCATGGCGTTTTTTACAGTAAATATTTCTAGCTATATTATTTACATTAGTCCACTAACAAAATTAGATTGCAACTCACAACCGTACAGTAACGTCGGTAATAAATAAAAAGGTCTTTCTAATGTGACTCCTCGATGTAACTGGTGAATCATTCCTTTTTTACGTCATCCTTGGCATTTATCAAGTAGACAGATGTAAAATTTTAAACGAAACAACAACGCGTTAAAAT
Organism: Anastrepha obliqua; assembly: GCF_027943255.1. Taxonomy (NCBI): domain Eukaryota; kingdom Metazoa; phylum Arthropoda; class Insecta; order Diptera; family Tephritidae; genus Anastrepha; species Anastrepha obliqua. Next base: position 61,524,835 of record NC_072893.1, on the reverse strand, counting down.
TATTGAAACTTATTATGAAAATGGTCGGTCTTTAAGAAAAACATATCGGGAAAATCGTAATTTTTTGGGGAGAAATAATCATCCGAATAAATTGACAATTCCTAGGTTAATGAAAAAATTGTGAGAAACTGCTTCTATCGAGGATAGAGTAAGGACTCGCTGACCAATAACTGCACGTTCTGTTGAGAATATTGCTGTTGCTGCTACGTGCAAAGTAATTATGCAACCTTCAGCATCGATACCTCGACGTTCTCAACAATTACCTGTAGGCATTCACGAATTGACTGGTTGGCGGATTTTCTTATCGTGGACTTTGAAATGATGCCATTTTCAATATACCATAAAATTGTTTACAGCCATATTTTGAATAAAAATAACGAAAACTTATGGAATCTAAATTTGTACACGTCTAAGCGCGACTTTTGACATACGCTTTTCATACGTTTTAGCCAGAATTAGTCGAATTTTTAGTAGTGTAAGGTGTTGAGTAGTACGCATATGTCAGAGCATGCCGCATATTTTGCCCGCAGCTCCAAAAATCTGGTCACTCCATGTCAAATTTCTACTAAATAGAACCCCTAAATACTTGACAGCGTCAACATATGATATTTAATCGCAGCATTATTTAGTCCAACTTCCGTAGTCTAACTTGCAAAGTTTGTTTTGAATACTGATGCTCCGAGATTTATCTGGATTGAGTTTTAATCCATTCTTAGCAGCCCACCCGGTTATAAATTTCCGTCCGCATTTAAATTGTTAATACAAAGTGACGCAAAATAGTGCACAAGTGTGAAATACGATTGGCATACGGCACCATTTGCAAAAATTATATATCCTCCTAGAGGGTGATTAATTTTGTGCCACCTTGTATTAACAATTTAAATGCTGACTTAAAATTTGTAACCATTTAGCCAAAATTTAATACATTTATGGTACAAACATCAATGGAGTCAAGGGAACCACTACAATACAACTGGGCATCATTTTTTCTAGAGTATGAGGTTAAAATCAAAATATCTGAAACACCATAAAAAGCGCCGTCGCACCAGTGGTATGTGGGGCATGTTTCCACTAACGCTATAATATTCTTCCTCCTCGGCTGATTTCCACCGTGGCAGCGCTGTAAGCATTTCAGCAAAGTGAAGCAGCGTATATGTCTATCGACACAACCAGGTGCCCTCTCTTATGGGCGTCTGGAGATCTTACGCCTGCGATAGTGTCCCGTCCTGCCACTGTTTCATAGGTTGTTCTAAAGGAAGTGGAACATCGCAATATTTAAGAACTATGGTCTTGTCTTCTGGCTGATGCTATTGTGAGTGATTGACTAAAATGTCGGCGTTTGTCGTCGTCCTGCCCAGAAACAGTTCATTTTCATGTCGTACTTACAACTGAACCCGCTGCTGCGGGGCCTTGCGCTCCCATTCAATGAATTTTTCCAGCACACGCTCGAACCGCCTCCCACCTAGCACTGGAGGAGCACATGTCCCCTGTGAGATTTATAGGACTAGGTGTGTGTCCCATAACTCTTTCAAGTAGTAGACGTTCCCGTGCGAAGCGATCAAAATTAAAAATCACGTATTCCGCGCTTTCGATTGCATCAGGGCATCTTGAGCAAAACGGACTATGTGCCAACTGAAAGCGGTGGAAATATGCCATAAAGCAACCGTGGGCGGCGAGTATCTGCGTAAAGTAATCAACGGTATCACTATGTTTTCTTTTCGCGCACTCTTCGAAATGTGATATTAGCGTGTACATACGTCCATCGCCCTCTAGATAACTCTTCCCATCTTCTTTGCCATTCGAACATTGATCGCCCTCTCGCGATGGCTTTTTCTGCTGCCGTTGGTTTTACTCCTTGCGCGCTATAGATAGAGGCGGGGAAGCTCTCTCGCATGAATATGAAGTGGTACATGGTACTGAGCATCATCTGAATAAACATGAACATCACTATATTTAATCAGAATAAACAGGTCATAATGTAAAGGGTGTTTTTTAAGAGCTTGAGATATAAATTGAATTGAATTGATTTTTTTTATTATTATAATCTTGATAGTTAATTTCATGACATTTATATTTTGAATATGATCTCCGGGATACGCACGCCTCATCTACGAGTTAAATGAGCCATTCGATCAGTCACACTTTTAAATAATTTTTCTAATAAATCTAAATGAGCCCAATCAGCAAAACACAGAGCAAATGATGGCCATTTGGCTTCAATTCTTCCACGTGCTGTATTTTATATACACATTGGACGCACTGCTTGTAAACGATCACTGAGTTATTCTTTCACAAGAGTTGATGCCGACTCAGTAAACTTAAACAGATTTTTAAGTTTTAATTTAGAAATTTTCTGGTCCACAGAATCAAGTAAAGTAAAAAAGGTCACTTACTGAGTTTAATACGAGTATCGTTTGAAACTTTTAAGAGTGCCGTAGTGCAGCTCCTTTGGATTTAAGCACCACTGCAATGGTTTACCAGGGGTTATCTGGCAATGCACGATATGCTCAAGAGCTTTAGAAAAAAATGGTAATATTGGAATCTATCGATAGTCGCCATCCGCTTTCTTTATTCGAATTATATTTTCCTTTTTCCAAGATTTAGGAAAAATGTGCGAGGTCAAGAATGTATTCAGATATAAGTAAGATATGAGAAGATTTTTAATACTACAGTGCACTCGCGATAATATTAACACCCTAATATATGAACACCCCAAAATATGAACACTTTTTCGCTTCCATTGAGTACTGTAAACTATGAACTTTTGGAAAAAGCTCTAAAATATGGGCATAGTTGATTTCCAAATTTCTATCGAATTTCATGAGCCTAATAAATCGGGGAATCCCCTAGTTAACTAAATTTAAAATGAACAAAACCGTCGCAGTGAAATGCTTGCGTTCACTCGCAGACACATGTATGATACATGCTTTGCCGTCTCCTATGTTCAGTCCTCAATACAAATTTTCAACGTCGTAAGTTGGTTATTTCATGCGAGCATAATTGGTACTTCATTTTCTTGCAAAAAAATTTAATATTAATCCGTTCAGATATTGTAGAATATTTACGAAAGGGTCACAGTGTTACTAATTTATCGCGTAAATATGGAGTGACAAAGTCTACAATATGCGGAACTAATAAAAATAAAAATGCTTTCTCTAAATGTGTCAAAAAAAATTTTATAGGTCCTGGAAAGAGGAAAACTTTACGTCATTGAAAGATGGAAAAATATCTGTATCGATGGTTTTTGAATATGAGAGACAAAAAGATCCCAGTTAGCGGGCTTATGTTGAAAGAAAAAGCAAAAGACCTTCATTTTAAAATTAAAGAAAATTACCTTGAGTTCAATGCCAGTGATGGTGGCTTCAAAATTTTAAAAAGAAATATGGAGTTTGGTTGCTCCAAGTTTCTGGACTCATTCAAAGAGGCGTTAAAGGTGAAAATGGAGGAGCTTGGCTTAAGTCATGAGCGGCCGCCGTAGCCGAATGGGTTGGTGCGTGATTACCATTCGGAATTCACAGAGAGGTCGTTGGTTCGAATCTCGGTGAAAGCAAAATTAATAAAAACATTTTTCTAATAGCGATCGCCCCTCGGCAGGCAATGGCAAACCTCCGAGTGTATTTCTGCCATGAAAAAGCTCCTCACAAAAATACCTGCCGTTCGGAGTCGGCTTGAAACTGTAGGTCCCTCCATTTGTGGAACAACATCAAGACGCACACCACAAATAGGAGGAGGAGCTCGGCTAAACACCTAACAGAAGTGTACGCGCCAATTATTTATTTTTTTTTTTAACTATACAACGCCGATGAATCCCGTTTATACTGGAAACTTTTGCCACAAAAGACGTACCTATGTGTCATCGTTAGAAAAAACTGCCCCAGGTGCAAAGATGGAAAAGCAAAGAGTAACTTTCTTGTGTTGTTCAAATGTGTCAGGATCTCATCAACTCAAACCTCTTGTAGTCGGAAAGGCCAAAAATCCCGTTGTTTTAAAAGTTTTGACTGCCCAGTGTATTATCGACATCGTAAGCTTTCGTATTTTTATCTCAGTAGGTTAAAACATATAAAATTTGTTTAGGTTACAAAGTTTTTGATGGAAAAGGGATTACCAATAAAAGCTTTCCTTTCAATTGATAACGCTCCATCGCATTTAACCGAGGATGAACTTGTAACTGAAGACGGCTGCATATTAACAAGGTTTATGCCACCAAATGTCACCTCTTATACAACCTATGGATTAAAATCCCATCGGGATTACGAAACTTTACAATAGAAACAGTCTTTTGGCTTCTGTTGCTGCAAAGAAGTTTGATTTGCTTGAGGCTCTAAAGCAAATTACGCTTAAGGAAGCGATTGTTACCTTAGAATCTGCATGGAGTAACGTAGATGCTACCCAAATGCTGGAGCAATGTCTTAAGTATGGTAGAAAATCAAGAGGATCCTGAAGATGACGTTCCTTTGAGTGTTCTTCGAAGCAAGTTAATTATGAATGTAAGGGATTTGGAGGAAGGTGCAGCCAATCTTTTGTCACACTTGAGACCTGAGGTTTGTTTTAGAATCGTTACTCAAAGAAGTTTGCTTTTTATTTTTTTAAATTTCATTTTAGGTTGAATTCGCTGCTTTCAACGTTAGAGAATGGAGCGATGATGCTATTGAATGCAATAACAATGAAATACAGGAAATTTCCGACGATGATGATGACTGTTCTGTGAAGCCGGAGAAGACGATTACATCAAAGGAAGCTATTGACATGCTTAATAAAACTTTGGAATGGACTGAGATTGAAATTGTTAATGAATGGGATTTAATTGTGTTGAAGAAGCTAAGGGAAAAGGATTTTAAGATGCTTGAACAAAAGGAAAAACAAAATCGGATTACTGATTTTTTTTCGATATGAACTAAATTTTTTTTTTTAATTAAACAAAGCATGAATTTAAGTATGAAAAACTTTTTGACTGTAACTAGTTTTTTTATTGTTAAATGTGAAAAAATGAATAAACAACGTTTCTTTTGCGGTTTCAAATAAAACAAAAATCTCTCAAAACTAATTAAATAGAATATTTTTCAATTTAGTTGCCTTTCGTCAATATAAACAATCTCGCAAAACTGAATAGGCCTGGTTTTAATTAGTTCATATTATCGCGAGTGCATTGTATTACAAATTGCCTGTTTCACTTTTAAAAATTTTTTTGTCGAGATGGCGATGATTTCCATCTCATAGCTCGGGGTGTAATAGATAATATTATATATTTATCAGTGAAAAAACCTGAACAGATAACTCAAAATCCAAGCTAAATGAATTATTAACTGATTTTTAAAAACACCAAAATCGCACGCCTTGGTGTTTACAATCCCAAAAATGTATCAATCAGCTCGAATAAACTAATTTTTCTGTATATAAACAGGGGACACGCCGAAAATCAGCAAATGAGGCAGCAAAACCAATTCTTCTGATAAGGAAAATATGCGAATCTGCGCTTTAAATTAAATCAGCGCAAAATTTCCCAAAAGGATTTCAATTCTCCAATGGCCTTTTGCATACGAACAAGCCAAACCGAAACTGGTGTTTAACTGTTGGGTTGTGCGCTTGTTATTGCTATAGTTGTTGTTGTAGTTCACTGTCAACATTCAGCGTTAGCAGGCGAAAGAGAGAAGACATTTTCTCGGTGGAATTCGTGAAACACCAGAACAATTTACGCAAGAATTGCTGATGCTTCTTTTGTTCGCAGGCGAGAGGCAGCAGCTGGTAATTGGAGGCATGAGTGTGGAAGAATGAATGTTTTTGCTGAGGAGTGTGTGTGTGTGTTGTTGATATACATATATCTCAACCATTATTGCTGGCGTTACTGTTCACGTTCAGTTGTTGTTGGCTTGCTTCGTTTTCGCCTCATTTGAAGTGTTGAATTCCCCACGACGCGCGGCGGTCCACGTCTGCTCCCAAAATAATTTACAACGCTGTCATGCATGCACAATTAGTTGCAACATTTATGCATACATTCATACACACACATACATATGCATATTTACATAAATACGTATTTATGAACACATACACGTACATATGCACTTTAACAGGCAACAACAAATTATAAGGAAATTTAGCACTTGAAATTCTGTCAAGGCATAACGTGCGGCGGCTATGCGACTGAACGGAGTGATGGGAGCGATGGGGGATGCATATAAACGAGGCAACGCTTAATGAATTGGAAGACAAAAAAACTATTCTTAGTTGCGCTTTGCAAATGAAGTAGAAAGTTATAGGTAAGGGTGCAAGAAGTGGCAATCGTGTGCGTGTGCATGTTTGTATGTGTGTGTGTGTGCTTTTAGTGTTGAATGGCAGGCAATTACCCAAGCGGTGCAATTAATTTAAATGTGCAACACATCAAAACTAATTGCGCAAAGTGAATTAATTAAACAGCAGCACCAACAGCAACAACAAGAACAACAACAGGAAAGAGCAACAAGCAAAAACCAACATATGTATTGTATGTATGTATGTATGCGCGCATTCGCTAGCGTATTTGATTCTGTGTGCACACTGCATAAGGGTGCGAGTGAAAACCTCAGAAAAACCAACAGCAACGAATTGATATGCATTGTTGTTTTTGTTGTGCGCGCAAAGCAAATAGCATGCAACATCTGCAACACAAGCGCACACATACTCAAACTCTTGCCCCAAAATATGGTTGTATGTGCATGTGGATGCGTTTGTGTGTGCGTGTGAGTGTGTCTCACGCGGCCATCATCCACGTGCCAATTTTCGCCAGCAATTTAAACATTTAAAATGTGCAAATGTGGCAATGTGACCGTGTGGCTGCGCATGCAAATGTGCCACCAACAGTTGCTTCTGCAGCTGCAGCAGCAGCAACAAATAAAAACAGTAAAGTCATTAAATTTGCAATGCGGAATTGTGCATTTCTACCAACGGAATAGAATTAATTTATTTTTTTTTTCTGGCCAAGGAATTAAGAATTTTAAATTAAAAAATTAGAAATAGCGGTGCTGCGTATGATCATATATTAATGTTTTTTTTTTTGTACAGTAGCAATTTATAAATTTGCTAAACCTTGCACATGACTGAAAGAGCTTCCAAGAGGGAAATATGCAACCTCGCACCATATTTTGTGAGAAAAGCGAGACAAATGCTTAAACGGGAGATGATATGCAGCTCTAGGGCCAAAAATTCTTAGTCAAAAACTTAAGGAGTGCGTCATTAGAAATTAGTGCATGCATTTTCGGCGGGAAAAGGGGTAACTATGCTGAAAGAAAATCGAAATCTTTCCGGAGGTAATATAGTTCCAATGGTGGAATTTTTTTTATCCCGGAGTCACGGCCTTAAAGGGAAGCTCTCATGACTACAATTTGCACGACTTGTATCGTCACTGCTACGCCTACGTACTAAACACCTCTGCACAATCTGCCACTCTCCCGCAGAACTGCCAAAAAGGTACTACCTCACGAGGCTGGCTAGTCATAGGCTGCTAGTTAGTGTTGACGTCTACGAAGCACCGCGCACCTTTAATCATTACGTGTATATGTTTTACATGCGCCCAGATTCCTTTCCAGCCATCAGCTGATTTCAGCATAAAATCTATAATAGTTTCTCCATTCAAGATATTAGCACTTTCCGATCGGCAAATTTCTCTGATGGGAGTAAAAGCTAGTCAAAGCATATTTAGCTTTTCGGAGTTATTAGTGACTTAAAGTAAATATATGGAAAATATAAGTAAATATTAGAAAACACAGAATTCGTTGAAAAAATGTATTGTTTTTAATAGTATAGCTTTGGGGCAAGAAAACTGACATACTATACTTAATGCCACTGGAAAGGATTCAACGACTCGCTGCTCTGTGCATAACAGGAGCTATGAAAACCACTCCAACGGCGGCGCTGGAAATGATACTCAGCATGCCACCTATTGACCTCATGGCGGAAAACCGCGAGAAGGCTAATGGCTGCGGGGGTATTCACCTGCAGAACCTTCGGTCACAGCTCAATAGGAAAGTGGAGCTCAGGTGGCACAGACTACATGACTCCGTACGTAGGCATGAAGCCTGGCCATAGAACTTTTCACATCTATACAGACATCTCGAAAACTCTAGGTGGAGTGGGAGCGGGTATTTACTGTTCAAAACTAGGAATAAGGCAGCCTATCAAGCTGCCAGACCACAGCAGTATTTTCCAAGCGGAAGTTTTTGCTGTGGGGAAAGCCGCGGAGCTAGCCTACACTAGAACAAGAAAGAACTCAACAATTAATATATACGTGGATAGTCAAGCAGCAATAAGAGCAATAAGCTCATATTGTATTAAGTCCAAAAATATTCGTCGGAGCAGGGAGGCCATAGGAAGGCTAGCTGCAAACAGTAGGCTACATATCTACTGGGTACCTGGTCACAAAGGCATTATGGGGAACGAAATAGTAGATGAGATAGCAAAAAGTGCTGTGAGACTACCATTTGAACAAGAGAACGACATACCAAAACCGCTAAACACAATATACAACGAAATGGACGACCACTTGAAAAGGCAAGTGGAAGTTAGGTGGACTAACCTGACCACATGCAAAACAGCAAAAGCCATGTGTAGAACTAACGACAAAAAACTGACTCAATTCGTACTTACGCACTCGCGAAAGGAATGCAGAACTATCATAGATATGCTAACAGGTCATAATCTATTGGCTGCATATGCGTACAAGATAGGGATTGCTAACACGGACAAATGCAGAAAATGCAAAGAGGATGTTGAGGAAACTTTAGAACACCTTCTGTGCGTTTGTCGCGACTAAGATGCCTGGGAGCCCCACTGTTTGAAGGTCTGGAAGACGTCTCAAAAGCGGAGCTCCCAGCCCTACTTAGATTCGCCAAAAGCGCTGACATCCTACATGATGTCTACTTTAGGTATTCATAGAGGTCGGTTTCCATCTGGTATCGCTAGGAAAAGGTCTATGCGTGGCTTATTGCCAACCAGGCTCACCTAACCTTACCTAATAGTATAGCTTTTCACTAATCTCAACTCTATTGATCCCGGAAATATTTCCTTTCCTCTTAATAACATCTTACTGCCAGGCTGGCGGCACGGACTTTTACGACGACTTGTGAAAGGCCGCTCTGTGGCGTCATCAACCGCAAAGGGTTAAAGGTTTCGGGTGCATAACGCGAGCATTGAAACTAGACGTTTTCAACGTCTTCTTCCCTATCCGTGCAGATTGGGCAATTTGGGGAACCTTGCCAGTGGGCGATTGAACGACGACATTCTTCTACTGTAATATCCGTGATCTACCGTCGTGTTCGGACAGCCTTATATAGTACACAGTCCTCGAACCCCACTTGTTTGGCATTGTTCGCGACAGACAGGACTGCACACTCGATGACTTCTTCTCAGCATATGTCAGGTGCATTTTGAAATTTAAGGGTCCCGGTGGTCTAGAGCTCGAAAATTTAGGGTATTTTCAGGATTTTTTTTTTTTGCAATTTAAATTTAATTTTAAATTAAGTTTTTTATTTAACTTCTTTTACATACAAAAAAGGAAAAAATGTTTAATCTTAATAAATTTAAAAATGGCGCTGAAGTTGACCCTTCCGAAAAATTGGTTTTGAATTTGACACTCTAAAAATCGCGTTTGTTTTACAATACGAAACAATGATATGATTCTAGTACGGGCGATAGTCACTGATGTTGTGAACTACTTATTAAAATTTCAGACGATTTAGTTGAATAGTTTTCTTTTATTGACAACACCATGCCGAAAAAAGTCGTTTCGTTATACATAAATAAGTTTAGGGTTTGAGGTACAGGAGGGCGCGGACCGCTCTCTATTTGATCTCGTTCCAACTTAGCTGGAGATTCTTCATTTCGATTTCCAGCTGCCTTTTCTTCTAGGTATGAACTGGTCTTCCTGGCCCTGAAATGGCTCGTCTAACAATTTCAGTGAATGGTTCGCGTAACGTATGGCCAATCCATTTCGAATTACGTTTTACACAAACTCATAGCCGCGGCGAACATGAGCCGGATATATCACAAATTCACAAAAATCTTCTACCATAGATTATAATAAAATACAATTCATTCCACAATATTTCTGTTTTGTGGTATCATTTAGGTTCCTAAGCTCATAAAAAACACCCGTTATATAAAAACTTAAATATGCGTCTTGAAACAACCTTGATTGTGGTTCCCTGTATGGATGTGTGTATGTAGGTAGTATGTATAGAAACACAAATGGGATCGCTAATCCCCATAAGCAAAATCGCCTTTATAATATTTTCACTTTTCGTGAGTGTAAACTCATCGTGCCATAAATGCATAGATGCATACACAGATATGCATTCACACGCTTTCTAAACGACAAAATGTCCGGCTACGGGCGACTGCCCTCGCTTTGAAATATTTTACTTATTTTTTTTTTTTGTTTTGTCTTTTTTTTGCCACAGTTACGCCTGCACTCTTCATGCAACGCATTGTTGTATGCACGTGTGAGACCCACCCCCCAATTCGCTCAAATATCTCTCATCTGCATGCCTTACTGCACACTCGCATCCATGGCAAAAACATTCTTGGACAACAAAAGTTGTACACACACCAACACATACATGCATGCATGTATGTATTATGCAATTTTTGCGGGTAGATTTGTGCATTGGCACAGTTTCACGGCTCGCTGGAGAGTAAAAATAACAAAGCATAACCTCAGCAATAACAAAAACAAATAGACATATGCACTTACATGTATGTACTCGTACATCTACTCTTGCAAGAAAAAGTATTAAAATAGAGATTATGAGAAATGCTCGCTCACCTGCTTTTGACTCTGCTTGAGCAGTTGCTCTTTAATTCCCCAAAGTGCCCAGGTCCAGCTGCTGTGATACTTGTCTGCAAATTCAAGAGTTTTATTAAAATGACACTCAGTTATTTTTAAATTTATTAAAAACGAAATTTTGGGTTTTGGATTGTGACTCAAGAAGAAAGTAGAATATACTTGCAATAAATAATATACACACATACCAACTTGATCAAAAAGTTGCCGGAATACATTCAGAAAGTAATATTATCGCCTTCAAAGTACTTTCCACCAACTGCAACGCTTTTATGCCACTGTTTGATTGAGGTCTCGAAACTCTATTTTCAGTAAAACCATCAGAGGAGTCTTCGATTTTTCCATTACTTCCTTTTGGCTATTAAAACGCCGAATTGATTCCGCTTACTGGTTTTTGGTTCGTATAATAAGAAAAAAATCGCAGGAAGCCATACCAGGTGAATTCGATGGCTGTTGAATGATATTTGTATCGTTATTGGTAAAAACTTCACAGATTATGATGGCACTGTGCAACGGTACCTTATCATGATGCAAAATCCAGGAGTTGTTCTCTCTCAAATCCTTTCATTTTTGACGAATTGTTTCATATAAACATCTCATAGTGCCCAAAAAATAGTTCAGGCCTTCGCCTAATATTCGTGGTGTACAATACCGTTGCGATCCATAGAAACCGTATCATCGCTTTCGCGTGGTTTTTCTTTGGCCTTGGTTCATTCGGCCTTGGCTCTCAACTCACTCGCCTGTTGTCTGGATTGCTTGTCGTACTCATAAACCCACGTATCGCCTCCAGTAATGATGCGTTTGATGAATTTAGAGTCGGACTCAGGCTTGGAAAATCTATCTTTGGCGATATTGTTAACAAAATTCAGATCCTTCGTGCCCTTGCAGCATAAGGAATGTACCATACATGTCCTTTGCCAGCTCTCTGATTTTTAATTTCCGGTTAATGATCATCTTTTATTTCAATTTACTCATGTTTTCATCAGTTTTTGATATCGTCGGCCTGCTCCTACGTTCGTCATCCTCAATGGACGAATTCTTCGAAGAGTTCAGGCTACTCGTGAATGCCTGTTTTCTTAAGCGTATTATTACCTAAAGAGTCTCCCAACATTTCTAGCATTTTTGCACCAGTGGCAACCTATTCGACTTAGATCATTACTACTCCGGGAACTTTTTGACCAAGATGGTATGTAGGTATGTCGAAATATCTTCAGGGATGAACAACAAAAAAAAATTGGGTTTATAGAATAACTTTAAATCGATTAATTTTCCAAATTTTTTTTATAACTAAAACATAATAAAATTTGTGGAAATGATTTAATTTTATTTTATAGTACTTCTAATCTAAGGCATTTCTGTATGACACACAATGTCCGTTAAGGCTCCACCGCAACTCTTCAGCCTACATACGATGCGAATATCAAAATTTCCCATGACTTGTTTTGTCGCAGGCTTATTGGCATAGATCATAGCTATAGTCCCAGAGAAAGAAGTCCAATGCGGTTAAATCGCAAGATCTCAGCTGCCGTTTGACCTCATTGTTGCCTGGCATAATGAGTCCCGGTCCATTCTTTCATGCCTTGTATGGCAAGTGGTACCGTCATAAGTTTACCAGCGCATAGATTTTTCTGTTTTTTTTAATGACATGTAAAGTTTCTGTACCACAAAATTTTTAAATGCACTTCATGGAAAACAGCCATTTTCATAAGGCATTTGGTTAACTTTTACACGCTATTCAACTGGGTATCGCTCCATGACTAAGCTTGTCGAAGCCTGTATTGTCTAACCGAACTTTTATTTACTAGAACAGATACCAGTAGAGTAAGTCATATCAAAAATCGTGCAAATGGTTACAAAATTTTGCATGGAATTTTTAAGTTTCAAAACTAAGTTCCTTTTTGTTTCAAGTTGCATGGTTTTTTAAATTTTGCACCAAATTTTCAAACCCATAAGCGCGAGAAACTATGTATTAATATAGAAAAGTTAAGATTATATTAATTATAGATCTTTCAATGCCAGAACAGAGTTTCCAAATTCTAGAAATTTATTTTGATAAAAAATTAATTCAAAGTTCATAGAGCGAAGTGTTAAGAAGACGTCGAAATACCGACTCGTTGTCATGATGAACTTGTTGGCCTTTTTCCTTCAACTACGCCAGACGGTGTTCTTTCGCCCCTACTCTGGGTTTTTGTACTTAACGATTTGTTAGAGGAGCTGGAGAAGAAAGGCTGCAAGGGTGTTGCCTACGGATGAAGTAGCACTTATTGTCAGAGGAAAGTTTTTAGATACTCTGATGGAATTGTTTCAGGGTTATAGATCGCAGAATGTGGTATCCCAGTTTATCGGATGAAGACCAAGCTGGACTTATTTAGGAGGAAATATAAAATACATGGAGCTCAATTTCCCTCAATGGTGGGTGCTTCGTTGGTGCTCTCTGACAGGGTGAATTACCTGGGGCTCATCATCTAAACTTAGAGTTCATCCCCATGGTGTTTGATTAATGTACACCCTCGTTGGGCCCGAACTGTACATTTTCCATTCATATCCCCCCAGAGAGAACGTAGGTTCGAATCTCGGTAAAACACCGTAATGAAGAAAAACATTTTTCTAATAGCAGACTCCCCTCGGCAGGCAATGGCAAAACTCCGAGTGTATTTCTGCTATGAAAAAGCTCCTCATAAAAAATATCTGCCGTTCGGAATCGGCTTGAAACTGTAGGTCCCTACATTTATGGAACAACATCAAGACGCATCAAAAATAGGAGGAGGAGCTCGGCCTAACACCCAAAAAGGGTATACGCGCCAATTATACATATATATATGTCCCCCAAAGGCAGGAGTGGGCGATGGGCAACATTTGGGAAGAGGACATGGCAAACAAGTACACGGTCGTCTCGAAGTTTAACGGAAGGGTTAGTGGAGAAGTATTTTGCAAGGAGCTTCCCATCAAACCCAAATTTAGGCTACCGGACCAATGTAGTGTTTTCTAAGTGGAAGTAGCCATAATTAAAGAAGCAGCGGATTGATTGCTTACTTCTGCAATTACAATAAGGGATGTTTACTTCGGCAGTCCGACGGTAATTAGGGCCCTAGGTTCGCTGCTTGTGTGTTTGAAATTAGTCAGGGAATGCCTGACGTCTCTCTCGACTGCATCCGAGGGCTTCGATATTAGGTTCATTTGGGACCCCGGCTTCTGTGCCATAACGAGAAACTCCTGGACTGATGAGCCGACAAGGCAGGGGACTCTCGAAATGGTTTCACTGCGAAATGAGATGTTTGAGGTTTCCTTGAGAACCTTTGACCAGCTACTGGAAAAATGGGACTCTCGTCATGCATTGTCCGTTAGGTATCCTTGCGGTGAGACTTGGGATTGTGGCAAGTCCTTTCTGCAGAAGCTGTCTGGAGGATGAGATAGAATCATCTCCGCACATTCCCCTTTGCTGTCCTGCTCTCGTCCTGCTAAAATTTAGATATCTGAGTTCCCACTTTTTTGTTAGATTTGCTGATATTGGAGGTTACACACTTAAATTTACATTACACACTTGGTGAATTTCATAAGCAGCTTGAAGCGGTTACCACATTGTAGTTGGCCACCAAAGCCCCTTCTTTCTTCCCTCCAGTTCGATCTTTTTCTTCCTCCTCTATTTTTCTACTGTATAGCATCACAATAGGCCGATTTACTTCTTTGTCCAAGCGGGCCGTCATTTGCGAAGCCATTTATCCCAACCTGTCCTGACCTTCGACTTCATGGAAAATTTTACGGAAGGATCTTATCTTACGTGGCTATAAAATTCTGATCGTGCAAGAATTGAAGCCAAATAACCATCGTTTACGTTGCATTTTTATTGACTGTGCTCATTTAGATTGATTGGAAAACTCAAGAATTTAAAAATTGTACTGGTCATGATCCATTCGCTAACTCGTAGGACATATGCCGGATATCGTATTCAAGAAATAAATGTCATGAAATTATCTACCAGATTATAAGAAAAAATATGTGTTCCAACTTTATTTCCGTTTTCCATTAACATTTTAAGTTATCAAGTTCTTAAAGAGCATCTAAAAATTTTAACTTTTAGTCTAATACAAAAAAATATGCACCGTGAAAGGCCACTTTGTCTCTACTGCGCCCGAGCGGTTAGCTAGGGAGAATGTTCTGTTTTTCATATTTCGCTCAGTGGATTCCTTGCATATGCATATTTTGGTTTCATCGCCTCTTTCCAATGCCCCATGTGGCTGCTCGCACTCCTGCTTCTGCTCCAATATCAGCCAACCGATTTATTCATACCAGTATTCGCTCAGTTGCGTACTTTTTTTTGTTCACAACTCCGAATTTTTGAAAGATTATTTCAATTGAAAATTTTATTTCGCATGCATAAAATGCATTTACTTGGCTCCCCCTCGCCTTTATCCACAACACTTTCAATGTTTCCCAAACCATCGCTTGTTCTGCTCGATTGGAGTCGTTTTGGCAAGCAGCTGCTTTATGGATTTTCGGCGTGCAATGCTTCCTAGTAAATTTGCGCTGGGAAAATAATCAGAAAATAAATAAAATAAAATTTAAATGCAGTTGTGCATTGAAGCACATGAAGGATTTGTGAAAGCGTTCGTGGCCACTGCCATTTTCATTTCATGCCACAGTGCCCCTTAGAGCTCGTATTACTCATATGTGTGTGTGTGTGTGCATATTTGCAAAAGCATGCTCTGCTCTCGAAATGCCAAGCATAGGGGAAGTGCACGCTTCATATGTGCCTCAATAATCTACTTCGCTTTGACATCAATTTTCCGCAGATATTTACCGACATTTTTTGGCTATTTCTATGGATTTTCGTATTCAATATTTCTACGTTTTTCATGCTTCATAATTTTTATACACACACATGCGTACCTATTGTGTAGTGCAAATGCAAACGGCAGCGGTTGACTGGGCAATGATTGTGTGACTGACTCAATAGCTACATACCTATTTGACTGGCTGAGTGCCTGTCGCATTTTGCCAACCAGCCAGTTGTGCATTGCATCGAACATTTATTGGAGGGATTTACAGAATCAACTGAAGTAAGTGGCCGCCTCATCATTTTCGTTCAGTCTTTGATGGCCTAAATCTGCTGAAGCCGCTATTTACCATTCTAGAACCTGAGAAATTTGGCTGACTGTTGCACTTCTCAGTGCAATTCCCTTTCCCATATTTTTTATATAAAAAGAAAAAAGAAATTGCAAGGGCACGCATAATGGTTCTACGGAAATTGCATCCGTATTTAAATATGTGCTGCAGAATAAAAAGATGTTCAAGCTCAATTCAATGTTATCCCGCTATTTAGTGAGTTTATTACATTTTACCCGATTTTTTTTTTTTTCTTGTTTTACCTGCCTTAGAGAATTACAGCAGATACAGTAAAGGTATTTTCGAACGACCGGTCTACAAATAAAGGGTGGTTAAGTTTTAAGGGCCGGTGTTGATTTTAAATAAAATACAATTCTTTTAAGAAATTATTGTCATTTCTCCTTATTATGATAATATACGTATGGGTCAATTACGCATAGAAAAAAATATCGGCCAAATGGAATCCGCGGTCTCGGCGGCACACATCCATCCGATAGTCCAAAATTTCGATGAAGCTGAGGCATAATTGAGGTTGTATGCCATTAATGTGCCGAATTATCTCATCTTTTAGCTCTTGAATTGTTGCTGGCTTATCGACGTATACCTTTTCTTTCAAATAACCCCAAAGAAAGAAGTCCAACGGTGTCAAATCACATGATCATTTTGGAAAAAATACGGCCCAATGATGTCGCCGGCCCATAAACCACACCAAAAAGTCACTCTTTGAGAGTGCATTGGTTTTTCGGCAATCACTCTTGGATTATCACTCGCCCAAATGCGGCAATTCTGCTTATTGACGAATCCACTGAGGTGAAAAAGTGCCTCATCACTGAAGATGATATTCTTCGAAAATTGGTCATTCACTGTTGCCATTTCCTGCCACTATTCTGACCATTGACGACGCTTGAGAGGTGCAATGGTTGGGCACGACGACGAGTTGAGGTGGACGGCTCTTCAACCATAATATCGCGAACAGCAGCAATATTTTCTGCAGTACGAGCTGTACGAGCATGCACTGGTGTTTTTACATCTCCTAAAGACCCGGTTTGCGAAAACGTTTCCACAATTTTTCCGATTGTACGCATATTTGGACGTTAATCGTCCGTTAATTGACCGAGAAAATCACGAAGTGCGCGATATGCATTTTGATTTGAACGCCCGTTTTCATAATAAACCTGAATAACTTGAACGCGTTGCTCGATTATTTATCTTTCCATGGTTCAAAGTGAATTAGTCTGAAATTGAAAAATGTCAAATGAAATGCAGAAAAAAACTTGACGTTTAGGTGTGGTTTACATTCAACATCGGCCCCTAAAATTTAACCACCCTTTATATCAAAAGTACGTAAGGCGACATATAATATATTGCCGATAATCTACAAGCTGAACAATTTTCCTCTTGATTGGCGCCATAACCGCTTAAGAGATTTGGGCAGTTGGGCATACTAAGTGATGCCGATTCCTTATCCATATGATATTTCCAACGCTCCCTCTTCCTCCGTTACCTCCAGCTGGTACCTCATTAAATAATTTCAAAGTTGGAGAGTTTGTGCTCATTCAAACGACGTGACCCAGCCCACGGTGCTGCTGGATCGTTATTCGCTGCACTCGATCTACGTCGTCGTGAAGCTCATACAGCTCATTATTCCATCGCCTACGATATCCGTAGAATCTTTCTCTCAAATATTCCAAGGGACGTCTCATCGGGCATGCTGTGAAACTTAAAAAGTGTGATTTTTCTTCGTCGGAAGAGGGCTTTACTGCTCAATTGCCCACTTAGTTCCCAGTAGCACTTGTTGGAAAGAGAGATTCTCCGTTGGATTTCAAGGCTGGCATTGTTATAGGTGTTAACGCTAGGTTTTAAATATACGAAGACACTTCATGTGGATACCGATTCGCGGGAGCTCTGCCTATTTGCTCGATGAGAGAAGCCGCTTCGTCTTGTCCTCGTTCACTACCACACCTATTCACTTTGCTAGCTGATCCAAATAGATTTAAGAATTAACTTTGAGAGCTCAAATAGCATCCGTGGTCTGCTTGAAATTTAGTTTAGGGTTAGAGATTTATAAAATCGGTGCCCTTTCGTTTAAACAAAGTTGGGTAATATCATAATCGTCAATGCTTACTTGATGATGCCTAATTTACTATTTTACTCCACAGGACAATTCCTCCGGTTCCATGTTTATGGAAAGGTTTTGATTTATTCAATAAATAAAACTCAACGAGTATATTTATGCATCGGACTGACCCTAATTCCAAAGAGAAGTTTTCAAGATATTTTAGGGCATCATCCAAACAAGTTTTTTACAATTTACAATTCTCCAATAAAATAACTTTTCGATAAATTTTCGCGATTTCTTATATAAATCTTACGATATAAGTCGAAAATGTTTAAGGGGCTACATACGTCCAGAATTTTCAAAAAATCGATTTTTTTAGAGATTAATATTTTCTATAGCTGTATGCGTATTTCTGTGGAAGACGATTCCTCATAGATACAAAGTTATGGTAGAAAATGTAACTGCCCGACGAGAGTTTAATACGCACAGGTAGTTGTCCTTCCTCTGAGGCAGCTGGCCGTTACTTTCGGAGTCCTTCAGTCTGTTGGTTCTTTTGTTATTCTAAAGTAGGTATGTATAGGGGCATCTATAAAACATTATGAGAGTATGTGTAGGATTGATATGCTAAGGTTTATGAAACTAAAAGTTAGTTGTTTTTGATCACTGGAAGCGAATAGTTGTGTGTCTTACTTGTGATTTTCGAAAATGTCGATCGAAATGCATTTGAAAGTTTAAACTTGTTTTTCTCGAAACTACTTTTTCCGACACGGTCTGCGTGATAACTCATACAGTTTTTAATATTCTTTGATGCGGTGTTTTTTTAAACATTCGAAAATATTTTCTCTATAGATTTGATTTTTCATATTTTTATTAAAAAATGGTATAAATTGCAAAATTTTTCGAAATTCAAAAATCCGGCTGGACGGACCCAAACTATAACTTTATTTTACAAGAATTGTTTTACTTTTTACAGGTCCATCAACATTTCAAAGAGAAATGATGCAGAACGTGGAGCAACTTTTATTCATTATACTTCGGGTCACGTGACTTGTTATATCCTAATTTTTGTTAAGAAAAATTAAAATATATTTTTTTATAAAGTTTAAGTACTGTCATGTTAGCAGCGATACCATTGCCCAGGAGCTAAAGATCGACCATAAAATAGAGGGTGGGCCATGTAAAATTTGCTTTTGAATCGCTATAAAAAAAAACTAATCAATATTTTTTCAAACTTTTTTTTTTCGAAGACTGAACATTGTCATTTATGAATGAAAAATATATTAATATCGTTCAAATGACAGCTACGACTGGCTTTACAGTATGCCATTCGATCAACCCAATTTTTAAACACAAAAAAAATAAAAATGGGCTTAAATCACAGCTCCAGCGGCCAATCGACATCGGAATTTCGGTTGATTATTCGGTTTTCAAAAACGGTAGCCACAAGTTCGAGTGTAACTTTGGCAGTGTGACAAGTTGCACCGTCCTATTGAAACCAAATGTCGTCCATGTCATCCTCTTCAATTTTTGGAAACAAAAACTCGTTGAGCATGTCACGGTTACGCTCGCCATTTACTGTAAGCGCGGCTCCTCGCTCATTTTCGAAAAAAAATAGCCCGATGATGCCACCAGACCAAAAACCGCACCAAACAGTGACTCGTTGTGGATGCATTTGCTTCTCTACAGTAACGTGTGGATTTTCTGAGCCCCAAATCTGACAATTTTGCTTATTGACGTAGCCACCGATGTGAAAATCAGAAAAGAAGAAGAAGACTCACCACTTTGGAAATAGGTTTTCAATATTTCCCAATTTTGTTCAAGCGTATAGCGTCCCATTTCGTAAATGTCAAAGCTTTAAGTAAATTATGAACACATTTGACATGTGATTTGTGTTACCATTCTCAAAAAGTAGTAGTTTTAAACTATTTGCGCAAAAATTGTACACAGAAAATTAATTTTGTTCCACCTAATATTTTTACAAGCAAAACGAATTAATGGGTTGTCCAACTTAAAGCCCTGATTTGTAATAATGTTTTTTTTTTATTGACGTGTTCCCGAAAATCAAAAATAAAATACGAGGTCAACATTTTTCCACTCTTTTGAAACCTGTTTAAAGGTTAGTTTCGGAGTTGCACACTACTGAGTAGCAAAAGCAGATGAGATGCCTTCATTGGAATTTTTTGTTATGAATTTGATAAAAAAAAAACCAAAAATGGAAAAGACTATTTTCATTTTAAATAAGTTATTTTCCATTAATGAAAAGGGTCACCTCGGCTACAAAGGCTTATGCGTTATTTCACCTCAACTCATTCTTCGGTATAGAAATGGCGATATAGGCGTTGGCAAAACTAATGGCCATGGCCGCCTGCTAAATCATAGCTTTATGGCGTGTAACAAAAGCTCAACAGCACTAAAATTTGCCTAATGAACACAATGGAAACCAATCAAACACACACTGAAAAGCACAGGCACGTATCTACATACTCGTATGTGTGTGTGTGTGTGTGTATAGGGTATGCTAAAAATGGGTAGTGGACATTCAAATAAATGGATGTGACAATGAGGATAATGACAAGCAATAATGAGCACATAAACATACAAAATATATACGTGCATGTAAATATGTATATAGATTAGCATGAGAATTGGCAGTGTGTTGAAATCCTTGAAATCCTTAATGAAAGGACCAATTGATGACTATGTCACACAGCTACACGCAAACACGAGCGCAAATGCATGCCAGCGAGTGGTGGAAAAGAGAATGGAGGGGAAATACCGAAAACCACACACAACCATACGCATTCATTTAAGTCGAACATTGAGTGAAATTGGGTGCGCTCCGTTAAACCACAGCAATGTACCGGTTTAACGGCCACCAAAAGCGTGTGGCATGCAATGCGAGCCGAACTAACCGCAGTGCCAGCAGCCAACAGTCAGCATCAAGAGCAACAAAAGCGGGGATATGCATGGCAACAGGCGCTACGCCACATTCCATAGCATACCAATAAGAGCCGCTGCCATTTTGCACGCCTTGCCGCATGTCAATTCCCCCTCACGAACTTGTGAAGAGTGAATATTGCTTGGTAAAATGATGTAAATGTAAAGGCATGTGTGTGTGCGTGTGTGTGTGTGTTTCGTGGATTGGTGAGCTTAAAATCCATATAGATTTTATATGTATAAGTACGCATGGCATATTTCTGCACTGGCATCTCTTGACCTACCAAGTTTCCATTTTATGGCAACCTGTCAGCAGTGACAATTAACGAAAATGTTTATTTTTAATCCTGAGACCGTCGATATGCGGCTGTAGGCTCACGCACATAAAATGTCATGTATGAGTAATTGAGTGGCAAAAAATATCTGTGGCATGGAAAGCGATATTCATTAGGCAGCATTCTGGTGGCAATCTCTCACTTCATCAGAGGGCTAAAAAACGCAAAATTTCAGAAAATTATAAGAAAAGTGTTAATAATGGACTTCTGAGTATGGATGTAATTCGTACGTTCACACCTACATTTGCCTATGTAAAGGGTGGATAAGTTTCAAGGGCCGGTGTTGATTTTGAATAAAATACAATTTTTTTAAAGAAATTATTGTCATTTCTCTTTACTGTGATAATACGGGTATGACTCAATTACGCATAGAACAAAATATTGGCCAAATGGCGCCCATGGCCTCGGGGGCACATCTCCATCCGATGGTCCAAATTTTCGATGACGCTGGGGCATAATTGAGGTTCTATGCCGTTAATGTGCCGAATTATCTCTTCCTTTAGCTCTTGAATTGTTGCTGGCTTATCGACGTACACCTTTTCTTTCAAATAACTCCAAAGAAAGAAGTCCAACGGTGTCAAATCACATGATCTTGGCGGCCAATTGACATCGCCGCGATGTGAGATTATTCGTCCATCAAATTTGTCGCGCAAAAGAGCCATTGCTTCGTTAGCTGTGTCACAAGTGGCACCGTCCTGTTGAAACCACATATCGTCCACATCCATATCTTCCAATTCGGGCCATAAAAAGGTCGTTATCATCTCACGATAGCGAACACTATTCACACCGGCCTCATTTTGGAAAAAATACGGCCCAATGATGCCGCCGGCCCATAAACCGCACCAAATAGTCACTCTTTGTGGGTTCAATGGTTTTTCGGCAATCACTCTTGGATTATCATTCACCCAAATGCGGCAATTCTGCTTATTGACGAATCCACTGAGGTGAAAATATACTTCATCACTGAAGATGATTTTCTTCACGAAGTGCGCGATATGCATTTTGATTTGAACGCCCGTTTTCATAATAAGCCTGAATAACTTTAACGCTTTGCTCGATTGTGTATCTTTCCATAGTTCAAATTGAGTTAGTCTGAAATTGAAACATGTCAAATAAAATGCAAAAAAAAACTTGACGTTTAGGTGTGGCTTATACTCAATATCGGCTCTTGAAATTTAACCACCCTTTATATACCTTATGATCGAAAAGTACAGGGAAGGTTTTGTTGACTCTTTTTTTCGATTGCCAAGGCGTAGTGCACCATGAGTGCCTTCCATTGGGCCAGCCAGTCAATAAAGAATATTATTTTTCCGTTTTGAAGCGTTTGAGAGATGCTGTATGTCGCACCGGAAATGTGGGCAAACAATTCTTGGATTTTGTATGATGATAACGCGCCATCGCACCGAGCCCAAATTGTGCTGGATTATTTGACCAAACACCAAGTAAAGACCATCGTGCAAGCACCGTATTCACCTGATATGGCCCCGTGTGACTTATTTTTGTTTCCCAAGTTGAAGTTACCACCTCGTGAAAGGAGATTTCAGTCGATAGAGGAGATCTCAAAGAGAATGCGACGAAGGAGCTGAACGCCATCTCTTCGTCGGCCTACTGGGTTAAACGTTGGCATATGAGTGTTGCTTCAGACGGGTCAAGTTTTGAAGAAGATAAAATAAATTTGCCTGAAATTTATCTCTGTTTTGTTTCGTTTAAACATTCCCGGTACTTTCTGATCATAGGGTATATACTTCCACACCTGTGTATGAGTATCAGAAACAGAGGAAGAAGGCGTTCGGCAGTGCGCCAACATACATACATATGTACGAAATTCGAGTACTTTGCATTTTTTCTTAGCCTGAATTTCCTGCTAACCGGACCTAAACCTCTCAATACACTTTTGAGAGACACTTATCCGAAACGACTGAGTGTTAATGCGGTACGGCTAGAGGGAACTGACTTCACTTCCTAGGTGAATGTGAGAAGCAATTTAACAATAGTGAACCTCGGGGTGATCATGAGTGATCTTGTGCGTAACGTGGGCATCAGTATTCGGAATATCGAAGTAATAGGAAAATTAGCGCGTGAAATGTTTAGACGGCCAAAGTACCATGCGCTCAATTATGGACTTAGTTTTGTGCGTATGGTTGTGGATGTAAGGGAGTGAGGCACTCCTATGCAGCTCTCATTTGTCTTTGGTATTATTAATAGTATAATTAATTGTCACTTTTTCAATGTTTATGCTGCTACAACAACAACCACCACTTAAATAAAAAAATAACTAATGCTCACAAATGTGAAAAATAAAAAGGAATTAAATCTGTTTTATTAGATTTGCCTCATTATCGAAGTTTATGCTCATTATTCTGCTTGTTTATGTGAAAAAGGAAGTTGCGGTTAATTTACTCAAATAAAGCGCAAATAATAAGAAGAAGAAAGATAAACAAACACAGCTGGTTTAAAATTTATTTATTTATTTACAAACATGAAATAATAATACAATTCTTCTTAAGGGGGGAAGCTGGTCTAGAACGCAAAAAATGGGCATATTTTATGAATTTATTTTGACTCAACAAAGGAATCAATCGAAAATCTGTGAAATAGGTTTAATAATATAGCTTTCATGGTATATTACAAATACAAAATTTTTCGTCTGAATTAATTTCAAAATGGCCGCTGTCCAGCAGTTCTCCTAAGGCGCCTTTTTTTCTAGTGGGTCCATTGCCGAAGACGTAAACTCCTTAATTTTTGTCCTGGATCAAAAAATAAAATTTTTTTAGTTTCTATATAACAACAGAAAGAGACGTACGTAGGATTTTTTCGATATTTTGTTTTTTCGCGAAATGGTGCACGTTTGAACAAAAAGTTACAATTTTCACTATAAAGAACGACATAAAATTGTTGATTAAAAAAAAAACTATGTAATATAAATAAAAAATCCTACGTACGTCTCCGGAGAAAGGTATTTCGAATGTATTGTCAAAATTTCGTAAGAATCGGTAAAGATTTGTTCGAGTTATGTCTTGGACCAGTTTAAAAAAAGTGATTTCTAGAAAAACGCGTTTAAAGTTGTAAATAGCGTTCGGGGCATACCTGCGAGGCACTGCCGTCGAATGAAAAATTTGGGCATTTAGACATTTTTGCTGGCATCCCTCATTTGGTATATTATTTCTAAGACCCTAAAGCACCTTTTAAGACAAAAAAAAATTTTTCGATTTTTTCAAAATTCTAGACCAGCTTCCCCCCTTAAACGTGAAAAAGGAGCACTGGCTGCCAGGACCTTTGGCTCGCTGATGTAAAAGTAACAGATGGTTAGCTTAAAGATCTTACATGTAAAAGTGGGGCCAGAAAACTTAATTAGACTATGGTAAAAATATAATAAAAATAAGAGAGGAGAAGAACATCAAATCAGTTTTCTAATCCTGATTTAACCAGAAATTCTGATATTTTTGATATATTTTCTGAGGAAATAGTTCTTCACAGTGTAGAAGGTATTTGGTTAGGTTGGAATGGTTACCCAAGGAGTGGACACACTTGGGCAAAGATAAAGGGATTCGTCCTTTGTGATACCATTTTCAAGGAAGTAAGGTGAAGGAGAAAACCGGTGGGATGAAAGGAGAGGGCGGGAAGAGGTGGTGGTGGGATGGTTAGGAGGATGGGTTTAGAGTGTGTGGATTATGAACGATGACTGTGGTGCGTTTGCGTCAACCGCTTTATGCTGGTGATGAGATTCATCAGATTTTTAATGTCAACGCCAGCTATATCAGCAGGCGTAGCAAAGAAGTAAGTAAGTAAGGAGGCCAGGCATCCCTTGGCCAGTTTCGAATGCACCATCACTGAACTGAGGGCTCTAATTGCCGCTTGGCTGTCGGAGTAAATATTTACATTCTTAACTGTTAGTACGCATGCGAGCAGTCAAGCAGCCTCTGCCTGGAACACACTACAGTGCTCCCGTAACCTGAATTCGGTTGCGGAAGATACTTTTTCTGATTTGTGCAAAATGTAGGCAGTCGTCGAGTTGATGACAGACCGTTAAAGACGATGAGTGACAGTATTAGCAGCATGCAATTGTGTGCGCTAGTCGTAGGCGGACAAATGATTTGGTATTGTTGCAACGGCAATAATAGGTAGTTTGGTTTTATCCTATTTGGATTATTTACAATATAATGGTGGGAAGTGGATCCCCAAGTAGTCATTTGTGCGTTATAGTGCCTGTGAGATATAAATTTGTATTTGTCGTTTTTCGAAACATAGTCGAAAGGTTCTTTTACAGCGAGTTTAGCCTATTCGTCCGCTAGATTCTTCCTTTTTATACCTGCATGGCCTGGAACCCACGCGCGTTTTATGCGGTCGCTATTTTCGAATAATTTGCTTCGGACACAGGGGATTATATGAATCTTGTTCATTGGGTTAATTATCGAGTAAACGACTGATTTGCTATCCATGCAAATTACCGCTTTCGGTAAAGCGTTTTCAGCGAAGGTAATCCCATTAAGGATCGCTGCAGTTTCGGCTATATAAATGGAGGCATAGCTGGAGAGGAGGCCGGCCGTGATTGTTTCTCCTTTCGAGTTGACAACTGCGAATGAGGTGTTCGTATCAGTTTTTGACCCATCAGTGGAAATTAAGCTCCATTCGGAAAACTGAATAGCCGTGGCTTTTGCCAAAAGACGTTGGTAAACAGTGGCGCTTGTGTGATTTTTACCGAATTTCGCTAAGTTGAATACAATGTGAAACTATATTCTTTCGACAACCAGTGCGGAAACAGTTAATTTTTGTGAAGTGAAGTAGAAGTGATACCAATCTTTCTGGCGTAATCGATGCATTGTGCATCGTCGATTTGCGACGTGAAGTCTTCGTTCGTTGAAGCTCGCCTACCACTTCTTCATATAAAGCGCTGTTGTAGCAAAGTTATAGTTTAAGTATACATTTCTTTGTATTCGTCATGAGGCCGGCTTCCGTCAGTAAAAATTCTGTTGGCGATTTAGGCATAGCGCCGATGCTTCTACTTACAGCCGTGTGGTTAGCTGAGTAAAGTAGTTTTATGTTACTTTTCGCACATTTGCCATAAATGGGAAGGCCATACATAGTCTATCTGCGATAATATGATTGCCCTGGTTACATGTATTAGCGTTGAAGAATTAATAAAACAGTGCTTAGATGGCAAGTATTTGATACGGGGTATGGGAATAAGTTTCCGCCCTCGTAAAAGAAGTGTCGCTGCTGATATTATTTTTGTGTTCGCTCTAGTAATATACTGGTGATTTGAAAGTGTATATGTGAGGTCTTGATCGCAGTAGTTGGCATTCATTTGAAGCGTAAATATCCTTTTTTATCTGACATCAAAATGTCCACGTTCGTCCCGAAAAAACAGTATTTGCGGGAAGCCATGCTTCATTATTACTTTTAAAGAAAAGTACAGCTGAAACGTGTCGTATATTGATCAGTATTTACGGTAATCACGCTCCATCAAATACAACTTTTGGTTTCGACGCTTCCAAAGTGGCAATTTCGACGTGAGTTATAAAGATCGCGAAGGGCACAGAAAAAATTCGAATATATTCAACTACAACAATTATTGGATGGAGACGCATGTGGAACCCTTGATGGTATGTCTAAAGAGTTAGATCTTGACAGATTAACATTTACACGCAATGGGAATGGTCCGAAAAGCAGGTAACTCAGTGCCACATCAAATGAAGGAGAAGAATGTTGAGAGACGTTTGATGACGTGTGAGATGCTTCTTGAACAGCAGAAAAGAAAAGGTTTTCTGCATCGCATCGCGACTGGCAATGAAAATGGATGTATTGTGATAATCCTAAGTGTCGAAAATGTTAGAGCCTGCCAGATGAACCAGGACCTTCGACAGCGAAGAAAGTTTATGCTCAAAAAAGTTCATACTTCAAAGGTTATGCTGTGCATCTGGTGCGAACAGAAGGGTGTCATTTGTTATGAACTCCCTAAATCATCTGAAATCATCACTGGCGGTCTTTATCGACTGCTGCTAGTGCGTTTGAATTGAGCTCTCAAAGAAAAGCGGCCGGAGAGGGACAGTAGATATGACAAACTTATTTTGCTGCAAGAGAACGCTAGGCCACACGTTGCTAAATCGGTCCAGAAATATTTAGAGTGACTGAATTGGGGAATCTTGCCCCACCCGCCGTATTCCCCAGACATTCCACCTTCGGATTACCATCTGTGTCGATCAATGCAGTCAGCCCTTATTCGAGAGCGATTCACTTTTTACGAGAGCTTCGTTTACTGGCTCAGTGAGTGGATCAAGCCAAAAGAACTCGAATTTTTCGTCAGAGGAATCCATATGCTGTCTGAAAAATGGAGTAAAGTTGTAGCTTCCAATGGCATATTCTTCACATAATATCAAGTACTATTTAATTGTTTAAATAATTCGTAACGTTGGCTAAGAAAGGACGGAAACTTATTCCCATACCCAATAATATTAAGTCTAGCAGTAAGTTGATTTCTTAAATATGTACAATGTTCTTTGAAAGTTAATTTTTTTGTCAAAAATTACACGCAAAAACTTAAAGTTAACACTATTTACAATTGTACTAAAGTAATTACATTTATATTTCCGACAGATATGGAAGTTTTTTCATTTATTTCTAGATACGTTGGCACCCGATGATTCGCGTCGAATAGAATGTTAATGAAATTTTTTTTTTTCGTTTTTAACATATGCTGAGGTCAAAAACCTTCAGTGTTTTACATGTAGACAGCAAAGTTCGTGCTAGGTGTCTATCGCCCCTCTGTATTACATTTCGTCTGCCCTGTGATAGTAAACTTTTTGTTTCTTTTCACACGACGAGGTTAGGTTAGGTTAGCCTGGTTGGCATTAAGCCACGCATAGACCTTATGGTCCCTAGCGATACCAGCTGGACACCGACCTCTGTGAATTCTGAAAGTAGACATCATGTAAGCTGTCAACGCTTTTAGCGAATCTACACATAAGCAGAACTGGGAGATCCAGATAGGAGATGAATTGAAGGTAAGGAAAAATAGATTCGTAGAAAGAGAATGATTTGATAGTGCTTGAGGGCATATCTCTGTGCTGTCGGTGAAGCAGTAACATTATAATTTTATAGGCACACCGATATCATTAAATGATGTTTTTTTTTACTTTCATTATTTTGATTGATTTCCATTATAAAATATATTAGTTTGAGCCATAATAACTCAAAATTTCATATAAAATGAGAGTTGTGAACCGTCGAATGGTACAAAATAAAAAAAAATCACTGATGCAAATAATCCCTAAAATTCGTTTTTCCATAACCTATCAAAAAAATAGTATAACACACTAGGGACTATTTTTTCACTTTGTTGCACTGTGTAATCTAATGCCATTAGCTTAGTGTAAACATTTACGCTTCCAGTTGAAAACTTCGAGGTACTAATCATAAATGTAATTTCATCAATTTCTAGTGAATGAAGCGGCTGTACTTAAGGAGTTACCCCAACACATACGACAATCACCTGATATAAATACCTTTAGGAGTAGGTATGGAGGTCTGTAAACATATGCTTACCCAGCAAGACTGCTGATCTGCTCTCAAATGGTTGATTGTTAGACGAATTTCATAAAAATACAGTTTTTAGCTGATTCTATATAACAATAGCAACAAAATTTTCTTTGTAGGTATGAACGCGGTCTAATGAAACTCTCTTGAAAAAGAATTGGCAGCATGGAATATAGTTCATAAAGATACATGGCAATCACCTAGTGGCAGGACAAAAAGCCAAATCGACTACCAGGTATATACCTATGAAATGAGATTTTCAGCTAGTAGTCCATAGATGTCGCCAGGAGTATTTTTAAACCTTCCCAAATATCGTGCTTTTTTCGTCTGTCATCTGTGAAAGATATTCAGTTCATTGTTTGTTACGTTTCATACAACAATGCATTATTGTCGATCTTAAAAATGTCGAATTTCGTGCCTTCAAACTACGATTTGCGGACATCGTGAAACCACTTGTGAAATGCTGCTCTCCCGGTTCAAAAGGAAGTCTTTTCTGCATCGAACCGTTACGGGCGATGAAAAATTGGTGTATTTCTCCAATCCCAAGCGTAAACGGTCGTATGGTCCACCCGGCCACAAGCCAAAAACAACGGCCAAACCAAATCGCTTCGGCCGCAAGGCAATGCTGTGTGTTTTCTGGGATCAGCGGGGTATGATTGGGTACAAGCTATTAAAACCAGGTGAAACAGGTGACGGTGCACGCTACCAACGACAATTGGCCGATTTGAACAGCGCTATACACCGAAAACGCCCAGAATATGCCGATCGGAGTCACAAAGTAATTTTTCTTGATGGCAATGCACCGCCACATCGAACAAGAGCGACCCGGGAATTGGTGCAGACATACGATTGGAAACCGCTGGCGCATGCGGCTTAATCACCAGACTTGGCGCCTTCCGATTATCATTTATTTGCATCGATGGGCCACGCACTTTCCAATTACACTAGTCTACAAGGAAAAGTATCCGAAATAATTTAAACTAATATCTGCTTCTCTGTCCATGCAAAATTCGGATTGATAACTAAAATTAATTAATTAGTTTGAGTTTTTACGATAATCGTATCTTTCGTGTTTAATGGAACTAGGCCGACAAAATTTAACCAACATTCAGACCCAGAAACCAGACTATATATTTCCAAAGGTTTATGATGCGCTGAATCCAAATCTGGCCTCAGAATTGCTCTATCAGCTCTGGTTTTCGAGATATCCTAACCTAAAAGTGCAAAAAATACAAAAAACATGAAAATTTCAAAATGCGATATCTCTGCGAAAAAAAATTATATTTGAGCAAACAAACGCCATTTGAAAAAAGAAGGATTGTGTTTAAAGATGCCATCCTTTAATTTTGGTGAAAGAAAACATCTGCAAGGCTACATAACCTCAAATATGGGCAAAAATGGGGTTTTTTGCACTTTTAGGTTAGGATATCTCGAAAACCAGAGCTGATAGAGCAATTCTGAGGCCAGATTTGGATTCAGCGCATCATAAACCTTGGGAAATATATAGTCTGGTTTCTGGGTCTGAATGTTGGTTAAATTTTGTCGGCCTGTGTTATAAGCCAAAAATAACATAACACACTTTTAAATGTTACAACTCCCTGTGGTACAGATATTTATAGCGATCACAACCCTGTCACTGCACAATTCCGTGCTCTGCCAGCTGTAATAAGAACTAAAAAGCCCAACGTTAAGTTCTACATTCGAAAATGGCAGGACCCGGCAGTCGCAATCAGCTTCCAACAAAGGATGCAGGAGGAAACCTTATCTTTCTTGCAAGCCGGATCAATGCTATTTGCAAGCAGGCTGCTATCGAGGTACGGGCTACAAAATGATATCGAAGGAAACCGTGGTTAAATGATGAAATCTGGGGAAAGATTGAGCGAAGATGAGCTATTAAAAAAGGCTAAATGGCGCAATAAACCAACAGCAGAGATGTAGCTTTTTAACTCAACAACATTACTCACAAAGAGATTGAAAATAAGGTGACGAAAGACAAAGTCAACCAGGTAAGTAGTATTACAGAAGACGCCTTATACAGCGCTATCAAAAGTCTAGCAAGCTGAACATTCCTCCTCTGAAGGATATATTATACAACTCAACGTTCTTACATCAGATGAGCAGGAAAAAAATGTTCGAAGTTGCGGGAGAAAATAATACGACAGCCATAAAAATGCCGCAAAGTGCAGCACTGAAAAATTAAAAAAAATAAAACTAGTGGGGTCGACAACACACCTGCTGAGGTCATAAGTACGGTTCAGAGCAATTAACCCCAGTTTGCCATCAACCGCAGAAGAAAGTGTGGGTATCGAAAAAAATACTTAAAGAATGGAAAGAAGGAGTTATAATCACAATACGTAAGAAAGGGGACCTAAGTGTATGCAAACAGTGGATAGGCATCACTCTGTTAAACTGCATTCAGAAAATTCTATTCTTCACCATTATTGACCGTATTTATCCGATTTTGAACATCTTGCTAAGGACAGAGCAAAATGACTTCAGGCCACAAAGACCCTCATCAGAGAACTCTATACTGATGAAGATTGCAGCGTCCGTTTCAAAGGAAAGGATAGCGAGAAATTTTGACTAGCGGAAGGAGCACATCAAAGCAGTTTTTTGCCACCTCAGGTTTTCAGATTAATCCTGGATGGAGTATTAAGCAAGCCTGATCGCGTGACCCAGGATGGAATTTAATAGAATCAATTCCAAAAGTTGAGCGACCTAGACTATGCAGATGATATTTATTTCCTGTCTGACTCACTGCTTGGCACTCAGAAGAAACTAGAAGCCCTTGCGCGGTTTGGTGCGCGGTTTGGTGGGCTTAAAATAGAGCATGACAAAGACAAAACTTATATGAATAGAGGCACCGGTGACGGAACATTTAACCATTCGGATGAATGACAACACTTAATCAATCGCTGGTGTTGAGCAGTTCATCTATGTGGGCAGTGTAATAGCGAAGGAGAGGGGTGCAGACGCAGATGTTGATGCGCGCCTGTGCAAAGCGTGTGCAGCTTTCTTCAAATTGAAAAAGATTACGGACTCCAATGTTTTATGCCTGAAGACTAAAGTAAAACTCTTCAATATAAGCATCAAACCTGTTCTCCTGTATGGACCAGAAGCTTGGAAAGTGGCAGACGTGATCTGCAATAAACTACAAGCTTTCATACACAAATCGCTCCGAAAAATTTGACGGGTTTGCTGGGCAGTTACCATCACAAACAAGAACCCTCACGCTCTGACAAACAATATATCGACTAATCTGGAAATCAAGAAGAGAAAATGGAGCTGGATTGGCCAGACGTTACGTAACAGCAACAACAGGCAACAGCAACACAGCATAAATGACTTTTGAGTTGAATCCACAAGGGAAAAGAGGTCATAGTTGCTCAAGGAGGACCTGGGTGAGAACGGTACGCAATGAAAGCAAGCAATTCGGTTCCTGCAGTCAAATGAGGAACTATGATGAAACGTATGATAGAAGCCGTTGGAAAAGATTAGTTTCCGACCTATACTCCAATCAAAGGTGTCGCGTCTTTTAAATTTATGCATGAATTTTTCATTTCTTATGATTTGTATACTTTGAAGATGTTCCAAGGAATAAATAATAATAATAGTTCCATAAGTTTTATGAGGTGTAACCATACTCGCTAGTGGCAAATCTTGCTTGATAACTTTGTTGATGCTTTCTCACGCAAATGTTTCGTCCAGTGAGCAGAAAAGTAGCGAATCGAACGTGTCTAATATTGCTATAAGAATTGGTAAGAAATTAGTGGGTATCTTTCCTGTCAGGTCTTCTTTTCTGCAAGTAATTTCAGAGTAATGATTAACTACGGCAAACATGTAAATTTGTATATATGTATGTATGCGTGCAAACATTGAAGCCTGACGATGATTATGCTAATTTATGAATAACTGAAATCGGAGCATTGTATGTTACATACCTCCATACACATTCATGTGTGTGTTACATTCGCACCTACGCATGCTTACATTGCAGGATATGCAGATGTATTTATGAGGCTTACGCACAAAATTACTAGGTACGTATGTTTGTTCGAATTATTATTAAAGCCGCTCGGCTGCCTTGGCTGATTGCTTTTTGCTGCTATTGTGCCGCTGTATTATCGATTATGTTGTTACAACAGACGAAGAGGCACATTGTAAAGGATTTATTAGTTTAAGCTGATTTATAACAAAGTTTTAGGGATGCCATGTAAGTTTATTTTTAAATGGCAATTTTTTTGCCCAAGAATTATGTGGCTTACTTTTTCCAATTTTTTAAAAAGCTAAACCAATCAAAACGCATCTATTCAAAACAAGCCTGTATTAGTCAGCATGGATTTTTTTGAAAGTAGAAATTCAGCCTACGTTAGGTTGAAGTGGCCTCTAAATGACAAGACTCTACAGGCATGTCAGAATACATACATATGAAAGGAGAAGGTAAGGATAGACCACTTATTAAGATCCGCATATAATTTCGTAACCAGTTAAGCGAAGGTACCGTAATTGATACTGAGATTAGGTTAGGTTAGGTTAGTCAGGTTGTTTGTCTAAGACAAGACACTCGGTGGCTCTATGACCCATTGTGATACCTGCATTTGGTTTCCACCACCTAACTAAGTTACTTAAACTACTTAGATCTTAGAAGAAGGTGATTAGTCCTCCCATTGAGACATTTTCAAATCTCTCAGATCTTCAAACAAATATTTGACATTCACAGAAGAGTTGTTGTACCGACCCAATTTCTTCTTACTCTCCATAACTCCTGCAGAAGACATTTTGTAGGCACACCCATTCAACTGGTTGCAATGACCCTTTGTAACACCTGTGAGGACGCTGGTAGTTATTTTGTTGAATCCAAGCAGACATTTTGTCTTTTTAAGATTCAGTTTTGGCCAGAGTGATTTGGAAACCCTGTAGTTAGTAGTCGGAAACCAACTCCTATTGGCTAACTGAGCTTATCTTCGATAGATCTGCATACCAAAAAAACGTAAGTAGGACGCCAAATCAATTGAGCACTTCAAAAGGTGGTCAAACATAAGCTACGGGAGGATACTGATCATATTTTTTAAACTCCCTTTGAGCGATGAGTGGTAAAGTAACGCTAGTAGAAGAGCTGAGGTGGATCGTGTATATACAGGTGGTTCAGTGAACTCATTGCTATGGTTTCCATCCATTGTGGGATCTTCTTTTACTTTCGTCTTCGCAACTACAGCAGTGTCTTCCAGCTGATGGATATCAACAAAACCATACAATTTTTTTCATATAGTGCAACATGTTAAGATTCAGTGAACGCTACTCTGTGAAAGTATACCATGCGGTACTAGCTGATGATAGCAGAGAAAAAGGAATCCCTCTACTACGTTGGTAGGACCAAGTGGAGAAGGACTTGGCTTCACTTGAAATTTCTAATTGGCTTCGGTGAGCACGAGAAAGAAACGACTAGCGTATTTTGTTGAAGTCGGCTAAAATCGTAAATACCGGTTACTGTGCCAAGAAGGACACAATACAAAACTTTTGGGATCATCGAATGTTGACTCAGTACTGTCTTCGGTTTCTGAAAGTATTTACTTTTTGAAACCAATAAAATCCTTTTTGTTAGTTGAAATTCAGGTCGGGTTTTATCGTCTCACAAATATTTTGTCTTAAAATTGTTTTTGAGTACTCTTGAGCAAAGGAAAGATCTCTCTCTCCCATCCGAATTTTGTTTTCTTTTCCCAACTTCCCTCGTCGAGTTGGTGGAAATAGTTTAACAGACAAAGAGTTTGCCTGGGTCGCCTAATGGATTTTCTGCGCTCTAACATGGCCACCCTTAGAAGCTAGACAGAGAGTAGGGGAGTCAGTATAAACTCCGCAAAATTGAACTAATTCTCTTTACAAGTAAACATAGGCATCCCATAATCTCCCCGATTGTTTTAAGCGTGTAGAGATTCCTTTGAGAGAGAATGTCAAGCAGTTAGGACTCATATTAGACAGGAAATTCACGTGGAAACCTAATATTGAGGAGTGAAGGAGGCCAACGCTGCATTATATACTGGGTAAAAAACTGCTTTTTATGCATCTTTAGTGTTTTAAGGATACCTCAAACAAAGCGCTGGAAGTGCTAGCCAATTTGCCTGTACTAAATCTCGTAGGGAAACACCTGGCCAACACATCGGCGCTTAGACTTTAAAAGTATGGCGCTATTTAAAGACCGGTGGTTTGGCCACGCCTCTATTTTGCACACTCTGAACAGTCACAAGCCAGAAATAGACTATTCTATTCCTAGACTCACCTTCGACAGACTCTTGAAGACTAGCATACCGTCTAGAACAAAGTGGTAGACACCAAAGCCATGAAGAAGTGGGGAGTTCAATTTCTATACAGATGATTCCAAAGTAGGCGGTAAGTTTGACTATAGAGAAATTTCGAAGGAATTAGGACTTGAACTATGCGTTTGACTACCAGACTACTGCAGCGTCTATCAGGCAGAAGTTCTAGCTATAAACGAAGTGGCTACGTGTTTAAATACGCGTGCCGTGGCAGGCGTTCCTTGAGACTGGGAGTTTTGTTGTAGAGTTGTAGAGATGAGGAAGCGCATGAACCAGTTGAGCACTTCCTTTCTAATTGTCCAGTCTTAACTAAAAACAGAGCAGGATTTCTAGGTTAATATTTTTTCAATTCTCTTACGTTACTATCTGGCGTGGGGATAGGACCACACCTGCGCTTCATAAGAAACCACAAAATGGTTTCACGAAGAAAAATAAATGAGGTTCCGGTATCGCAAAGTGGTATCACAACAGACCTGTAAGGTCTAAGTGAGTTGGTTGTATAGATCGACTTCCGCCATAACCTAAACTAGCCTGTCTTCGATATAATTATAGGTATAAGCTTAAGAGAAAAAATTAAAGCTGATGTCCAAAAGCTATATATTGTGTGGAAAATTCGGGAAAATGTTGAGATAAACCATTTTTCCCCAGTTTGTTTTACCATTTTTGGCTTGTAGCTTCCAAGCCATCTTCAAATATCAATTTTTTTAAACATACAAAAATTTTGTACATTTTGGTCAGACCTGAGTTAACGTCAAGGACTTTCTGACCTAACATAAGGCTCACTTGACCAACAGTTTGCAAGCAGCCAAAGAAATTCCCATACAATATTTTCCCTTTGCTTGACTTTGCTGGGTGGAGTTGGCTGTTTCCCATCAGTAGCGTTCGGTGCTATGCAGAGTAAGTGGAAAATAAAATACGAGAGCCACACAGGCGGTGAAAGTGTAGATAGTTTCAATATATCAACAAGCTAGGATTGGAGGGCTAGCAACCTACTTATTCGAATCTAAATTGCTAACGACACCCTATGCTTCACTAGGAGTTCAAGGAAAACATATTCACGAGTCCATTACTTTACTGATACTGCGAATGACAACCTCTTACAAATCCTAATCTAAGCTCCTTATTTCTCAATCGAAAGAACTGACTCCAACTGACTCGACTTGAAACGGTTGATTAGTTTAAAGGAACTTTTGTATCCATTTAATCCCCATGAGATGGAAAACTCACTGATTACTTACAGAAGTTCCCGTATCTGTTTAATTTCATTCAACTGAATCTCTCAACAAGTCACACTTGAATAAGTTTTTGGTTAAATGTATAAATTTATAGTAACTTGTGGATACTCAAAAAAAAAATTAAAAAAAAACGAAAAACCAACAATTCAATATTTAAAAATTTTAACAGGTGACAACTCTATTCACTTTCGTCTTACACTCGATAATCGCAACAACTACATATTTGAAATTCCTTGTGAGCCTAACTTGCGGTATTTATTTACCTCTCATTGCCTCTTGAGGCTGAAAGCGAATATTGCTGGTTAGCAAGCGTTAAGCCAGTAAATATCTAGGCAAGTAACTGAAATAGTTCCCAGCTGTTCCTTCATCAATTCCAATTGACTTGCTGTTGCTATGGCGTTGGCGTTGGCGTTGGCGTTTGCTTTTGTTTGAATTCCAATTACCGTTTTATTCATTAACTTCTTCGCATATGAATAAAACAGAACGCACACAGTCACAATAGCAATGGCACTCACACGTACACACACATTCTAATATTTAAATTATAAGCGTATGTGTATGTGTATGCGTGCTTTAAAAGGATAATCTCGATTTACACTTACTTACTCACCCACACATGAAAGCATTCATACACATCGAAGCGCTTATTATCAAGTAGTTGAACGTATTGTTTCCAAGTGCTTAGTTAGTTGTCTGTGCGTTTTTGCTTTTGTTATTTTTGTTATTGGTAGGAATGATGGTTCTAAGTACAGTTGAGATGGCGCTTACTAAAGGCGCTCATTAAGATTCTTGAGCAAGTTTTGCGTAACAATCTTCTTTGTCCTCCGATGGCTTGCAAATAGATATGAAAAGCATGCGAATGTGCCATCTGAGTTTGCTTATAAGTACAGGGTGCAAAAATTAACCAAATTATTAAATCTCTCATTTTAGGTGGCAGTTTTCACAAGATGTTTGCCCACATTTCGTTCATTTTCGAATGATATTTCGATAAGAAGGAGTAATATTTTTTTAAGACGAGAGGTATCGCTATGAAAAAATTTATTATAATATTTCGAAAATGTTTGTTTAGCGCACGATCAATAGTTTCTTTCAAACGTCTGAAGTGACAGACAGAAAAAGAAGTGCTCGTCCTTGAGTGGTTCGAATCAGTGCAGCCATAAAAGCCATTCGAGAAAGAATTCCCAGAAATTCCCTTAGATAGCAGAAAATCATGTCCAGGAAAGTGAATGTATCGACCAGATCCATACCAATATTAATTGGAGATGATGAATTTTATTTTCACATATCATTTTTCACATATCTTTCACTGTTGAACAAATTTTTAACAAGCAAGACGACAAAATCTATGCTAAAACTTGTAAAGAAGGTTTCAACGTGGTCACCATTCAGCCTCCGTAATGGTTTGGTGGGGAATGTCTTGTAAAAGCGTTACATCTCTTCATTTCTGCAAAAAAGAAGTTAAGATCGGGGCGAAGTGTACCGCTGTAATGCAGTTGAGCAGTACACTCTTCAATGGAATGCATTGGATCTTCTAGCGAGATTCCGCTGCAGCCCATAAGGCTCAAGCCAACCCGCAGTGGCTAAACAATAATATTTCTGGCTTTATAGCCGCAGAAGATTGGCCGTCTGGAAGTCCAGATCTAAATCCATTGGACTACAGTTTGTTGTCAGAATTGGAGAACATGGCCTATCGAAGACCTCACGGAAATTTGGAGAGTCTCAAATAATCTTTGGTTCAAGCAGTGACTATTAGAAAAATGTTTTTATTAATTTTGGCTTCACCGAGATTCGAACCAACGTTCTCTCTGTGAATTCCGAATGGTAATCACGCACCAACCCATTCGGCTACATGGTTAAATAAAACTAATTTCATTAATAAAAATATTATAACTTTATATCTACAACGGACTTTACTTGTAACAGAATTTATGGCGAGACTAAGTAAACATTCCGAACATAACCCATATCTTGACATGAATACAAATCGTAAAAAAAAAAATATTCAAGAGCTAATACGTTATTATTGCTCTTATCCTGAGATTATAGATTACCAGGCTTGGCAGTCACCAAAGGTGAAAAACGAAATTATGAGAGTAACCTCCATGATGAAAAAATTCAGACGGTGTGGGCAAAATCAGCCTGTTAACGAGCTCTCAGGTGATATATGAACATCATGATGGAAAGAATAATGAGATGGCGCCTATCGTGGTCCCGTTACTTTGCGCTCAGCGAATTTGACAACTAGTTAGGTGATTTTAGCTCCAGTATGGCCAGATTACCATTCAAGTTACTAAGATTTAGCATTTTTTTTGTTATTTAGTCTCGGAGTTTTAGTTCTTGCTTCATGACATTTTTCTAGCTGTTCTAATTAAAATGTCATGTTTATAATTTTGTAAAATATACATTTTTTAATAATTATTTAAATAATTCACTCAGTTTTATTTAGCTTTACTTTTTTTTAACATCTGGTGGCATTGCCCGCGATTGCCGGTGTTGTTGGTGTTCTTCTGCTTTCGGCAGTCAAATCTCTTTCTCGCTACTGCAGTGTTGCCTAGCTTTGGATATAAAAACGCACTAAAATGCCCATTTAAAGAAAATAAAACACTAAATTTTTATTGAATCACTTAAAGAACTTTGTATGCGTGACAAATTGTCTTTAGAATGTGCGTTTTTTTTTTAAATAAATGTGTTATACTTATGTACAATTTAATTTATGAGTTTTTTTGTTAAGCGAGACTCTTTTGTTTAGGGAACGACTTTTTTGCTATATTTGAAGTTATGTAACTAGATAAGGTACTCTTTTTGTAAAAATGTCAGAATGGCTTCATTAGTATTTTTTGGTATTTTGTGGCTTATTTTTACAATGAATACAACTCATAATGTCCTATGTCTGGAAGAAACGATTACACCTCTATGGTTTTAATTCGCATTCAGTAAGTTCAAACGCTTTTTAAAACGTGTAAGAAGGTTTTCCATCTTAAGAGAAGAAGATTTAATATTCTTGCATAACCTTAAATGGAGCCAAAAATTAAATTTGCACTTTCAAATTATCAAATTTTACAGGAAGAAAAAAAATTTTATTAGCACTAAAATCTTCTCAGAGTGACCTTTTTTTGTTTAATAATAATATAGTTTGTTTTTTAACTTAAAGTTTCGGTAGCTTTAAATTAAAAAAAGAAACAAACACGAAACTTCAAAATTTTTCTCATTTTCGGTATAAAAAAGCACTAAAATTATTGCGAAGAGCAAATGGTTGGCAATACTGCACAACTCAGCAAACGTGACGTCACGTACGCTCTGATGGGCGCAATCTTCTTTCTATCATTCTTGTATGAACATCATCAACACAATCTACACTCATGTTTGTTACCGACTGATAACACGAGTGTGTGAAATGAGCGGGCAGACGTCTGCTGCCGTCAGCCAATCAGTTGATTTTTTCAAATTCGCTGAGAGCCAGTTAACGGTTTTATCTTGGTGACACCTCTATAAATATTTTCACCATTGGTCTCTCCATATATGAGAAAAAATAATGCTATTTGTTTATTAACACCGGGCGACAACTTTTTTTGTTATCCACGAAAACATCTATATACACCTAAAACTACAGATATACACCTGGATGCATCCTCTTTCGTTTAATATCCATATTAATATCATAGAATGAATATAAATACTTAAAACATTTTTTTGGAAATTTAATCGTTTGCAACTTTCAAGTCCTTTAAAAAATGAAGTGATGGTAAGATGAAAAACTGAGTATGCCACATTATTGTATAAAATCTGTAGTTTGGCGGGTATATATAACATTTTTCTTTGTGTAAAGAATAGTTTATAGAATTTTAAAAATTTGCCCACACCGGCAGAAACAGTAAATTTGAGCCCAGAAAAGTGCGTCGTGGTACATAAAAGAGTGAGAGCCTGTGTACTCGACGAGCATTGCACCAATTTACAAAAAAAAATATTAATGCCATGTGGTAGAGTGTAAGCGAACGGTGGAGTATAACTGATTGAAATTAGAGAAGAGCGCTTAACCCTTTCAGAATCTAGCGAATCAATAGTAAGAATTGGTGAAAATTGTTACACTTATATAAGTTAACACACAATATACTTTGCCTACCGTACAATCGTACAATCACCTTTTCCCAATTAACTCACTCAGCAGTAGCGCAAACCCTCAAGCGGAAGCGTTTACTGTTTCACAATATCGTTGTCAATTCTTTTGCAATAAAATTCTTACTAATTCAAACTGGGGAAAATAAATAATGCTTACGTAGCGTCTGGCTTGAGCAACGCCTTCCTGTAGAATTAAGTTATTCGTAGGTGTAGAGTTAAGTAATTTTTGTAAAGTTTTTGAGTTTAATTCGGACAGCTAATAAAAGCGGACGCACCGCACCTAGTAAATTGCCGTGTTTTTATTTTCATTAAGGTTTTCCGCGCAAGGAAACCTAACTTATATTCTCTTGTAAGTAACCTTACCAAATTTAAAAGGATTACGAGTTTTTTTACTCGTATTTGCCATATACTTTGTTTTGATCGTTAGAGTACCGACACTTCACAATTTGTGTGCTTCTAAGAATATTTTTTCATGTATATATCAAAATGAGCCATGGAATGAGCCTAATTGTTCTGCTATTTATTATAAATGAAATTATTTTCAATCAATTGTGCTTAGTCCTTGAAAACTACGAAAGACACTTGGCATACCAAATTAAGAAGCTATTTATGTTGTAAGCTCATAAAAACATGCTATTGGCTAAAATTGTACTTTAACCGTGGGTCTGATAGGCCGCTGTGTCAGAAAATGAAATGAGTTATACTCTCGGGCGCCGTGGCCGAATGTGTGCGTGTGTGTGAATGTACGTGATTACCGTTCGCAATTGCACAGGTTCGAGTCTCCGTCCATGAAATATCAAATGATAGAGAAAGAGTTTCTAATAGCGGTCGCCAGAGATGTTTGAGAATTTTTCTTGGACGCGGTCTTGTGCATTTTTTCCATTTAACGCCTACTCTACATTTTTTTAATGTCTAAATCAACGCGCAAAATTCAATGACCTTTAAAACCGCATACTCGAAATTTTTCAAAATTTTCTATGTTAAAAATTTTAAATTTTGATGAAAACTTATATAGACTATATATAGACCAAAGGAACGAGCAAAATTTGGGTTCGTTGAGGCTGTGAAAGCAAAAGCGACACCTATTCTGGCGTTATAGACATAGCGCCAGATTGTATATTGGCATATAATAAACAAGTTTATATAAAACCAAAATAAAGCGACAATCTCGTTATTACATAGTCACACCTCGTAATCTAGGATATTCAAAAAAATTCAAAAAAATTACATACGACTTTCATCTAAGAGGGAAAATTACACTCGACTGGAGAAAATGTAGAATAGGGAAGTGGAAATTTCGCACAGACTGCAGCCTATCGCGTGGCGAACGATAATAGAAGGAATTTTTCCATTCATTTGATATTTCATTTTCGCAGTGGAATGCGAAACCGAGACCAACTAAAATATTATTGAAAACTTATAGGTAGTGAATAGCTCAGAGATAGTGAGAGAAACGAAGACTGAAGATGTGTTACCTGAGCTCCTGGATAAGCCCGTTTATGGCTTGATTTATTTGAGTTTGATGAGTTGTAAAGTTTTTTGTAGGTTTTCAGGGTCACATTTTCATAAATTTATAGAGCTTTATGGCTCCTGGAATTTTCCGATTGATTTTTGCGCCTATGTGAAGAGCTTCTTGACATATCTTACAGTTCAAAATTTTGC
Organism: Anastrepha obliqua; assembly: GCF_027943255.1. Taxonomy (NCBI): domain Eukaryota; kingdom Metazoa; phylum Arthropoda; class Insecta; order Diptera; family Tephritidae; genus Anastrepha; species Anastrepha obliqua. The sequence goes on along the minus strand of NC_072893.1, from coordinate 61,482,731 downwards.
TTTACATGGTTCTTTGTTGAAATATGAAATGTATTTAAAAGAAGAAAAAAAAAGAAATTACTGAAATTACAAAATAAATACATAAATGGTCAAAACTTTTACACCCTTAACCTACACCCCTAACTCCTTTCTAACAGAGCACCTAAGCGCTTATCAAACAAAGAGTCAAAAGGAGCCACTATTATAGACAATAAGAGATTAAATGTTTCATACAAAATTTTTTTTGACTTAATTTTTTTTCATATTTAGCTTAGATTGATTACATATATGAAATTTAATTTAACAACAGATAAAAAATATTTACCTCCTCGAACCTTTGATATATTGATACTCACGCGACGCCTTTGTTCTGTAAAGCAATTTCTTAACCCCCTAAAATGGTGTCCCACAGTGTAATAAATCTGTTATAATCAGCAATTAAAAATGCCATTTAACTATTCAAAAATATAAATTCCAATAATCGTTATTAAAATATAATGAAATGAACGCAATAACCAACTCTTTGGTCTTATTTTCACAAAATAAATAAATTCTAAAACTGTATTTAAATTTAAATTTTATTAAAATGAAACATCGATCGATAGAGAACACCCTATACCTATAAACTTATATCCTAAATACATATATTGCAGTCATACTCAGCTAAGTATTTGCCGAAACTTTCGTATTTCATGCGTACGTGACGTGTGGAAAGCTCTGAACCTTTTTAATTTTTCACTTCAGTTATTTGTTTCTCTGCAGCCCAATATATTAATGAATGCATAGGTACATATGTATGCATATGTGAATATGTTTGTCTGGGGTACATTAATAATACATTTCTTATCCCTTATTTACTTAGATGCTTAAAGTTTTCCTTTTGTATTCTAACGACTAGTTTTAAGTACATTTCTTGTTTTATGCTCATTTTCTTAATTCAAACTGACATTTTTTTTGTTAATTTTACTCAGGGAATTTCAGTGCTTATTAGCGAAGCGCAAAATTACATAGGCATTTATTACAAGTATTTTATTAACGAGAGAAAAGAAGCTTATTGCTAATTCAGTATTTGCTGTTATGCTCAAATATCTGTGAAATTGGAGTAAAAACTACCTAATAGTTTACAGTTAAAGCGCGTTGGCTGATGCTAAACATAGGCATCTGACTAGGGAGGAGAATTCTTCACGCACGGAAGTCAACGTAGAGCAGATTTTGATTATGAGAATTCTTCATACTTTGAAGCCATGGAAGAAGGCATTTCGATTATGACACATATTTGTTGTGATCCATTTATCTTGATTGTCGACTAAGTAAATAAAACTTAACCAAATAAATGGAAAAAAAATGTTACAAAAATATTCAGCCTCTATATGTTCCTATTATGAGTGCGCTTTTTCATACTCTTACAAGATTGTTATTACAATCTGAGAAAAAAAAACAAGTCATAGCGATATAAGTGCATATCCATTGGATCAGTAGACAGCTGAGTTCTCCAGTTCGATCGAATATCCCTTAACACAACCACAGAGTTTGCCGGCTCATTTCAATTGCCCAATCAAACAATCTTACAGATAATCACAAGAAACTCCTCTGTTGTGAAAATTTATTAGAAAAAAGTCGACGAGAAGCTTGAAAAAGGTAATTGACAGAGCACTCAACTGGACGAACTGCTTGGATGATTCCACAGAAGCAGTGTTAACAGTGTTACGAACCGAAGTACTTCCGAACCGAATGCATGCACAAACCCACTCGTCGGCCGACAATGAATTGAATGAACCCTAAAACTGCGCACTCAAAATTTCTCAAAAAATTCCGATAAAAAAGTTTGAAATTTTGTAGAATTTTTTTTAACTAGCGTAAAATTTGCATCTTAAATTTAAGTGGTCTTTTTAAGAAAATTAATTACTTCTTTAAAAAAAAAAATAGAGTTACCTAGGGTAACCAAAAAGTATTAAAATGTGATGGTTCATCAACCGACTGATAACTAACAGCTGTTTTCCGCCAGCTTGGCAAAACTGATTACGCCATTCCAGTTATTATCAAAGTTCATATCTCCGGAAAGTGGAAAACATATTGTTGTGTTTTCGAATTTATGACTGCCTTATCCCAGGAAATTCAGGTAAGATGTTGTTCTCAACCATTTCACATCCAGTTAATAATGCCTTTTTAGGATTTCGAAGAATTTTACGCAGATCAGCCCGTTTTTTGTTTTTTTTTTTTTTTTTTGTTATGAGGTAATTATGCACATTTGTTTCAGACCATTTCCTGACGAACAAGCGAGCCACGTGAGTATTCAAATCATTGAGCAAACAATATCGAACAAGGTGGAGCTCATCAAATTCGCTTACTACCTTCCCGACCAACTCCACTCACTGGACAAATGTGTTTTTGGCCTTATGATGACAGAGTGGGACAAATTCTCGGTTTTCCATAAATTATAATTCATCGCTACTAATTGTTTATATTATCCTAATAAAAAAGCAGGACGGTTTTTGTTTAAATCACCTTTAACCTCAAATTATTATTGTATTACTCATTCTTGGTAACCGCGGAGTGTAACTACTCCTGGTTTTCGAGTATCTCATCCCAATGGATAAAATACTTCTTCTTCTGTTAGTGTTTGAAATTTAGAAAATTCGTTCATAATTACCCCAGCAGAGATTTTCTCTAAATCAGCCAATTTATCTATTTCCTTTAAAGTGTTTTTCAAGCAGAAGTGCAAAATGCTTAGGGAACGCGGGAGCGAGGGAGATATTAACATTTTCTCCGATAGTCAAACCGCGATTAAGGCTCCGACGACGCCATGGTGCAGAACCAAACTAGATAACTCCTGTAAGGAGGAGATCATATCTCTTGGGTGTGCAGGTAACAATTCTCTGATCTGGGTTCCAGGACACAGGAAGATAGGGGAAATGAAGTTGCTGATAAGGTTACCAGGAAGAGGACTGAATTGGCCTCAGAGACCTCCTACCCCGTCATCGTCATCCACCTGACAGTTGTTAAAGGGGAACTGCACAAATTTTTCCTCAGGAAAGCGCAGAAAAGATGGAGCTCCATTTCTTTATGTGCTATTTCGAAAATCCTTTGGCCCCAGTACAATATTCGAAGGACTCAGAAAGTCTTTTGACTCCTCGCCATTCAATTTCCAAACTCGTAGGACGACCGGCACACAAGCGGAAAAGCTACCATTGCAGAAGCTGTGGAGACCTTTTAAAGAAGGAGACTGTTGAACACTATCTCTGTAAATATCCGGGTTTAGCAGCGACGACTAAGGTCACTGGGCGATCCCTTCTTCGACAGCCTAGGGCAGTACGCCAACCTAAATCCAATCAATCTCCTCCATTATATCAATAGCTCTGGCTGGCTGTAGATATCTGCCTGTTGGAGGTCTCATAATGGTACCAAAATGGCGTTTTAGTGCTACTTGAGGAGTGCCGGTCTGGCACTTCAACAATTTCACCTACCTACCCCTGCGTCAAGAGGGTCAAAATTAAATAAGATCAGACTGATTTTGTTTGGGTCCTGCGTCCATAACCGAAAAACCATCAGACGAATTCTCTTAATATTAATTAAATAGGCACCGTTTTGGTTTTCATAAGAAAATATATCGAAAACTTTCAAAAATGTAGCAAAAATGTAACAACAATTCAATTTTCAATTTCTACTAACGTGTCTAGGCGAATCTATGATATTAAAGGTGGTGTTGGTAAATCAGTTCATTTGTTTTTCTACTTTTTTTGTTTTTGTTTTCTACTTTTCCAATACTTTGCTTTGACAATCAAACGTACGAAACATTGTTGTTGGTGTAGTGCCACCACTTTTAATAAATGCGCCTTGAAACGTGTTTTTTAAATTTGATTGATTGATTCTCATTTGATTTTATTTATTTTATGGTAGATTATTTGAAATCTCCTTATGCTGACAACCGATTTCGGGTGATTTTAGATGGGCCACAATATACGTAACTAAAGAATGTAAGAATATTTTTTTGGTATACATTCTTTTATTCAACCTAATTAGAGTTAAATATAGAGAAAAAAATTAAGAGTTGTCGCTTATTTTTTTGGTCTAGAAAAAGTTCCCAAAAACCAAAAAATAACTGCCTTCACAAGGAATAAACCCTCAATACAGGAAAAAAGTGAGTGTTTATGAAAAATTTGTAACCGGTTGATCTGATTGTTTTCAGCAAAGGTCCGAGACTAAAAAGTTCAGATATTTAATATATAATATTTGTATCTAGCGCCAATACCTCGTGATGTGCCCAAGTTTTTAAAAATTCAAGGAGCACTCGATATTCACTGCCTTTTTGATAGACTTCGAAAAATCGAGAAAGAAAAGCAAGAAAAAAAACTACCCCTCATTCTAGGTCGGCAAGGAATACCACTGAAGCTCGCCTCACTTGATACTATGACTCTAACAGGATAAGTATCTAATGTGATAGTACAAAGAAGGACCTCTGACCCCTTCGATGTTCTGACGGGTGTCAAGCAAAGTGGCACACTGTCCGCCATAATTTATAGCTTAGTTTTGAACTTTATTATCAACGCCATCAACACTGGCACCACTATTTTGTCTGGGAGCGTTCAGATCTGTAGCTATGCTGACGATATTGCTATCATCGCAAGCAATCAAAGAAAAAAGAAAAGTTAGTTGGTCTAAAAGTCAATATCTCAAAAGGCCAAATTTCAAAAACTCAAAATCTTCAAGTACCTAGGGGTAAACTTAAGCAATACAGCAGATCCACTTAACTGCATAAACGACAAACTGCAGGCTGCCAATAAAAGCTATTGCGCACATCTCAAATTGCTTAAAACCCAACTATTGTCATAGACGTGTAAGCCACTGATCAATAGGGCCCTCATAAGACCAATAGCAACATAAGGATGTGAAACATGGGTACTGACCACTAATATAAAGAACCATCTCATAAGCTTTGAGCGTAAGATTTTGAGCAGAATTTTTGGTCCTGTACGAGAACCTGATGGGTAAAGCGTAACACCTTCGATGGAATGACAACAGAATTGCAAAGACGACTTTTAACTTTCGCATTTTGGACAGCAGAAAGCTCGGGCGGCCAGCAAGAAGGTAGGCAGATGATGTGGAAGACGACCTGCGTGGCATAAATGCACGAAGAAGCCATACAATGAAGCGAGACATATGAAGCGCAATAGTAAAGAAAGCATTGGCACACCCCGAGCTGTAAATGCTCGGAAGATGACAGTGATCTAGCGCCATCAATTTGGGATTCCGGTTTCATAGGTATATGTGCACTTCGTTTGACTGAGCATAGTAAGATGAATTTGATATGCAAATGACATACAAATCTCATACGATTAAATATATACCCAAACAAAAAAAGTCCAAGTGTGTAGTAAATAAATTGAAACTTAACTCAAAAGTAATCCCAAAAACTTTAAATAAAATTAGGTTGCACGTACAAAAAAGTTTTCAATTCTCCGCATCAGAGAACTACATAATATTATATACAGAAGTATTTGCCATTAGGCCTCAATAAGGTGAATGAAGGTGGCAGGATAATCATATCAAAGATAACGTAAACACTGAAAAGGCAAAATCAAAAACCAGTCTGCAGTCAGCAATCCTTTTATTTATTAAAAATTCAATTGATGAAATCACTGAAAATGAAACTTTAACACAATCGCTCGAAAAGTAGCTACTCACATCTACGTCTATACGTATAAGGTATATAAGGACCTTTGACCCACTATGTGTGTACATGCACATATGAAGGGCGCCCACCACACCCACTTCCGGCACTTCATGCTGATGATGATGCCCACAGGCAGCTAACAAATCAACACATTTTAATGCGCTCATGCATTAAGAATAACTCGGTAGTATCCCTTTTGTTTTTTCAACTTTCTAACGGCAACAAACATATGTTGGCAAAATTCCCAGTAGTAAAGCAGATAGTTTGTAGACATACCATAAGCAGGAATAATGCATTTTAAGCTTCATTGGAAACATTAACGTCAAAGCGAATGCTAGCCCACCAGGAACAGTGTACCCCTTGGAGAACAATAGTGATAAATATGTAAACAACAAGGCTTTTGAAAGTCTCCCCATATTTTTCGGAGGGCTGTTTTTCACACCCTTTGCCATACTGCCACACAGTATTCCTGGAACGAATGAAACTAGTTTAACACTAGCGCGGAACAAACTTCTTATAAGACGGTACTGGTTTTCGCGGTAACCACACAAAATGCTTGCAATTATCTACTCTTAAATAGCGTCATCCTACGACGTAGCGTGCAGTACAACAGTACATTGGCGTTTGAGAGGGTTTCTTTCGGGCATTCCTTGCACTAAAGAAGGTCTTAGGTCCAATTCTTCGTAAAGGCAGGCGATTTTAGACTTATTAAATAAACCATGCTACAGTCAGTAGCTCCACACTTTAGACTTCCCAAATTCAATAATCGTGTCCTCCTGCTTTAATCTGAAGTTAGATATCTTGGAGTGGTGCTTGACCCCCAAACTCCATTGGAAGCTACACTTTGAAAATCGGGTAAAAAAGGCCAGCATAGGTTTCTACTCCTGGAAATCTATGTTCACCAAAAAATTGGGCTCCAAGCCTCTGGTAGTGCTTTGGATATGCACCGTAACGATATACCGATAAGCAAACGTAGCGTTTGGTGGAAAACTATTTGGAATATATTCGGGAATAATATCACAAAACTGGGGAGGATGCAAAGAACGGCAAGCATTTGCTCCTCCGGAGCATGTAGACTAAGTCCCAGTGCTACCTTGAATGTCGTTTTGCACTTACTTCTCATCGACTTTTACGTTACATCCATCGCTGCTCAAAGTGCAATCAGGTTAAAGGAGGTTGACCTCTGGACGTAATATTATATCTCAAGGGACATTTTTCAGCATGTATTTCTTTGAACATCGGACAGGCCCATCTATCCGAAAACGAGAGTGTGGGAGTCGTGCTAGGGCAATCTTTCCAAGTAGGTAAGATTAGAATGAGGGGAAAATCTGCACCGAGCTGGTACCTCAGTATTCACTGGCGGTTCAAAAATGGAATCGGTAGCCGGAGCAGGGGTTTTCTCTAAATCAACCAACTTATCTATATCCATATAATTTCCGAATACTGTTAGTATTTTTTAAGCAGAAGTCTTTGCGTTCCTGCCGGCATGGAAAATGCTTAAGGAACCTGGGAGCGAGGCAGTTATTAAATTTTTTTACGATAGTGAAGCCGCGACCACGTCAAACTAGTCAACTCTTGTAAGAAGGAGATCCAATCTCTTGGGTACGCAGATAACTTTGGGGCTTCCAGGACATAGGTACGTCGAGGGATATGAAATTGCTGATGAGCTTGCCAGGAAGGGGACCGAATTGGTCTTAGAGATCTTTACATGGTCATTGGCATATCATTGAATGTTGCTAAAGGGGAATGGCCCAACTTGTTTCTTAGAAAAGTGCAGAAGAGATGGAGTTTCATTTCTTCACGCGCCATTTCGAAAACTCTTTGGCCCCAGCACAATATACACGTGACTCAGAAAGATCTGTGGGATCGACGCCATTCAATTTCCAAACTCATAGCTGTGTTAGCCGGTTATTGGACGATCGGCACACATGCGGAAAATCTAGGTTTACCATTTAAGTCCCATTACAGAAGCTGTGGGGACCGATCAGAAAGCCCTTTCTCTGTAAATATGCGAGCTTAGCAGCTAGACGATTAATGTCACTGAGTGCTCCTTTCTTTAGAATTGTACGGCAGTGCTCCAACCTAAATCCCAACCTTCAACCTACTCCACTACATCAACAGCTTTGATTGGCTATAGATATCTGCCCGTTGGAGGTCTCATACTGGTATTAAAACAGCGCTTTAGTGCTACTTTGGGAGCGCCTTGATAACTGCACTCCTTTTTGACCGATTTATAGTTTTGAGATAGGAAGGTTTAGCTTTTACATCTTCCAAGGCTTGCATTTACTTATGTTAGCATTCCATTTTACTATGTAGGTGATTTCGCACAGCTTTCGTATCTCCTCGTTCCCTTTAAGATCTCGCCTTGTGTAGCCAGCTATTGCTCGCAGCGTTTGCATTTCAATGGTAGATATTATTTGCGCTTTTGTAATTGTCTCCGCTCGACGGCCGCCGTAGCCGAATGGGTTGGTGCGTGACTACCATTCGGAATTCACAGAGAGAACGTCGGTTCGAATCTCGGTGAAACACCAAAATTAAGAAAAATAGTTTTCTAATAGCGGTCGCCCCTTGGCAGGCAATGGCAAACCTTCGAGTGAATATCTGGAGGAGGAGCTCGGCCAAACACCCAAAAAGGGTGTACGCGCCAATTATACATACATGCAATTGCCTCCGCTCGAGTTTTAATTCCGTATGTCACAATTGACCTTACGCATATCTTATACTCGTATATGCGAACTTTGCTCTTGATGGTCATTGATTTTTTTTTGCGTCAACATCAGGACACCCGTGCCGCTTTTTCGGATTGAAGAGAGCACTGCTCAACTGCGTCACCACGCTTTCTAAATCATCCTCCTGGTACACTTTTGCTCCGGTCTCAACCCCTTTTTCGCAGAAATGAATAGATGTAACGCCTTTGCAAGACACTCCGCATCTAACCATTACGGAAGTTGGATGGTGGCTACCCTTGGAACAACATTTAATGTATCTTGAGAAGGTTAAGCATAGATTTTGTCATTCTGCTTATTAAAAACTTGTTCAACAGTGAAAATTTTCTCATCTGTGAAAAGAATATTATCATGGCCGGTGACCTCGTGCCACTGAAGAAGCTGCTTGTATCTAACGAGTCTAATTTTCTTCAAGCGCGTTGTCAAAAGATGACCACTTGTGCGACGGAAGGTGTTGATGTAGAGATCATCTCTAATTAGTCTTGACATAGATTTGGTCGATACATTCATTTTCCTGGACATGATTTTCTGCTTTCTATTTCTGCGATTTCTTTCTCGAACAGCTTTTAAAGCTAAACTGGTTCGAACCACGCGAGTACCACCACTTCTTTTTCTATCTGTCACTTCAGGCGCTTGGGAAAACGATTGATCGTGCGGTAAGAAAACTTCTCAAAATATTAGGTTTTTTCAGCAATTTATAAGTATCACTTGCACTTTTACCACACTTAAGGGGTAACACCACTGTAGAAATTTCAAAAAATTGATTTTTTTTTTATAAGCTTAAAAAATTCTTTGAACCTTTTAAAATAGAGAACAAAAAGTTTTGTACGTTACCGAAGTTTATTTCATAAATATTTTAAGCTTTTAACCAAGCGTTAGTGACTGCTACCTAACGACCTCTCCAAATTTCCAAACTTTAAACGGGTTTTTCTCAAAACACGTTTTCTGAAACTGGCACGCAGCATAACTCAAACAATTTTAAATATTTTAAATCAGGATTTTCACTACGTCTGTATAATAACCTTCTTAAGAGAAGAGCGTAGGGGATTTTCGATAGATTAATTTAAACGATTGTTATAATTATTTAAGTGACGTTTTTTTAGTCCAAAATAGAGTTTTTTCCTTCAAATGCTTGCTAATTCCACAAAAATAAATATTTTTTAAATCCCCTACGTGTTTCTCTAGCTATTCTTATCTAGATTAAGAAAAAAAAGTTTCTTTGTTCCAGATTAAAATTTGCACCCTCTGTGCTGCGTGCCGCGGAGCTCTTTCAAGAGAAACCACATTACAAAAATGTCTCCTATGCCGCCATTTTGTAAAATTTTTCGATCAAACTTTGTAGTTTTGTATTTTAGTATATAAGTAATAACTTCCCAAATCAGAGTGATTGTTTTCCCTTTCCTTCTATACAAAAAAATTCTTTAAAAATCGTCTTTATTTTACGCGTGTACAGTGGTGTTACCCCTTAAGTAAATAACTTAAGCATTTCATTCTTTAACAGCAAAACGTCTAAATTCAGTAATTCACTCAAATCAAATTCAAAAGCCTCACAATTATTCGAACTAGCGACTTACTGCCTCAGCAGCCACGGCACATTCCTAAATTATCGCCATATGCGTTTAATTTTCGGTTCTCTTAATTCCGCATTCCGGTAATCCAAAACCGAACCCTCACTGTCCTCCTACCGAACCGTTTTGCACTAGTTCATAGTTCAGAAATATTTAAGTATAGAGAGAACCAACTGTTGAGAAGACCGCACCCAGTTTTTGTTGCCGGGAGATGTCTACTTGTGCATGTGAGTTTACCTTCTGCTAAGCACTTCGTAAGAGGATTTCAAAGTGTTGCTGCCACTTCATCGACAAATCATTGGCCGTCAAAAGTCGTAAATGAAATGAAAGGCAGAGGTCAATTGAAAGTGGAAGCGAATAAAAGTGGGTGGACAAGTGAGCGAATGAATAGGTGGGGTATTAGATGTGTTTGTGTAGCGTGCGCGTACCTGCATTTTAAATAAGCTGAAATGGACGGAAGTGGTCGATGAGCTTATCGTAAGTTCAATGTTAGCTCAGTTGAGCTAAGTTCAGTGCAGTTACCGAAGTAACAGCAAATGTGTGCGCACGTTTGTGCGAGATTAAGTAGGTACATAAATATAGTATGGATATACTTTTCTTATTAAAACAACACTTCACGATGCCAGCAGCCACGACATTGATGGCAGAAATACTATTTTCTTCGAAAAAAAAAAGAAAAAATCGTTTAAAAAACCAAACCTGTGATAAATATACAAATATAATGATGTAGAATTAAGATTTATATCATATTCTGTAAATTGTGCGATAACATAAATATTGTAACGTTTTCTGCTTAATAAACTCTTATCTTATCTTACTATTTTCTGAAAATAATCGCATTTTAGCTTTAATTTAATTTTTAATTTCGTTTTGACTTTTAACAAGTTCTGCATGGAAGCAATATCCACATTTATGAATACTCACATTTATCTTTTCCTTTTGGTTAAATACAATTCTGTCCTTTTTTATGATTTCTAAATTCGAATCTTCTCAAACGGTGAACGGACAGTAAACATTTTTTTAGTGGTAGATCAGCCTAAAAAATCCAAAATTATTATTAATATTAAAATTCGAATTATTAAAGTTTCTTAGTTTGTTAAAATTACAATACTTTAAAATTTATTATAGGGTCTGTCATGTAAAATTTGCTTTTTGAATCGGCTATAAAAAAAAACTAATCAATATTTTTTCAAACTTTTCTTTATTTTGAAGATTGAACATTGTCATTTATGAATGAAAAATAATATCATTCAAATGACTGCCACGACTGGCTTTACAGTAGGCCATTCGATCAACCCAATTTTTAAGCACATTTTCGGTTGTTTGGGCTCCAATTTCATGAATGGCAACTTCGATTTCGTGTTTTAAATCATCAATCGTCTCTGGATGGTTCGCATAGCATTTGTCCTTAACGGCTCCCCACAAAAAATAATCCAACGGGCTTAAATCACAGCTCCGAGGCGGACAATTGATATCGGAATTTCGGCTGATTATTTAGTTCTCAAAACCGGTAGCCAAAAGTTCGAGTGTAACTTTGGCAGTGTGACAAGTTGCACCGTCCTGTTGAAACCAAATGTCGTCCATGTCATCCTCTTCAATTTTTGGAAACAAAAGCTCGTTGAGCATGTCACGGTAACGCTCGCCATTTACTGTAACCGCGGAAGAAGAAGAAGACTCACCACTTTGGAAATAGGTTTTCAATATTTCCCAATTTTGTTCAAGCGTATAGCGTCCCATTTCGTAAATGGCAAACCTTTAAGTAAATTATGAACACATTTGACATGTCATTTGTGTTACCATTCTCAAGAAAATAGGTGGTTCAAAAAGCAAACGCTATATGGTACACCCTGTACTAATGTAAAAGAAAACCTAACTCTATTTCATTGTTAGATAGGGACATTGCCAATTCAAGAAGTGGTAGAACTGCCTAAGAATGAGATTATAGATTACGAGTTTGGGCCATCCGAGGCAAAATAGTGAGAGCGACTTCGACTGCCACGTCATAGGGGACTCGGCAGCAGAAATTCGACTCCTTTTCCTACACGTATTCACATACTCGTCTTCATCATTCGTTGTTCAGACGGCAACGAAGTAACATAAGGGTCGGTTATGTTGATTTTTTCTTATATCGCCAAAGCAGTTTCAGTTTTATTGAATTTAAGCCGCTATCACATCCCTGGTAAAGTCAGCAAATCAGCTGATCCCCTCAAAATTTCTAAGAGCCGATCTGGTTGTTGTCCAATAAAAGCAGACTTATTGTAGTTTTATTAGTTAAATTTAATTTCATTTACGCTTTTTCAGCTACAACGCTTACAATTACGCATATAAAACGATATACGTTGCTAAACTGTATCGTCTTATAAGAGAAGGAAAAGAATTTCCACATCAGATTACAAAATTGTTTAACCGTCCGTTGTGTGAAAGTTTTATATTCTTTCGTTGTTTAAAATGGCCTGGCCAGGTCACCTATGAGAACGCGTGCTTTATTTATAGGCTGGTACGAAAATTATGTCTGTAATCAATTTAAGTGTAATACCGATTAATAAAAAAACATATTGATTAGTGTTAAAAGAAATTTATTTATCAAGGTTCATCCTTCTTACTGTTTTTTTTTTTAATTATTTGAAAAATTCAATTTATAAATAAATAAATAAAAATATAAAATTTTAAAAGGTGCTTATGACGTTGACGTAGTTACTGCAGCTAGACATATGCTGCAAGTGTAGGTTTTGGTTTCTAAACCGTGAGTTAAGCACATTGCATCTTTGCAAATGTGGCAAGTAAATCGGGTTTTTCTTTTAAACTTATCCAGTTTGGTACATAGCTTGCACAATGGCCAGTACTGTGAGCTTACGGGCTTTGATGCAGTTTTTTGTGCTGGGGCCGTCGAAGTTGATGGTGGATCCTGTGAGAGATACATTATTTAAATTAATTATATATTTCAGTACGAATTCGAAATACATTGAACTTTTGCATTGCTATTTTAATTCCTGGTCTACCATATACCCAGGGATTTGCTGCACGTGTTTCCATAAGGGGGATTGTCAGTTGTTCAGCCAATTCTAATATAAAATCCCGTCGTTGGTCTGACTTCTTGCTTGGTCGCAAATGCTTGTATATAATATAAGAAGCCAAGCCAGTAATGTCAAGCATATTAAAAAAATGGCCAATGGCCATCGTTTTGTTGCGCTTTTGAAACTGTAGTCAGAAAGCATTTTGTCCATTGTATCAACCCCAGACTTATTTTCATTGTAGTCTAAGACAGCTGCAGGTTTAAATTTGTTTGAAGTTTCTGTGGCTTGCGTGTAATGTTGTGTCGACAATAGTAGCACATATTTGTCCACTTTGGCAACGTATGATAACATAAATACATTTTCATCCAGGAAAGCAAACAAAGTCTCATATAGAGGTCGAAACTTTTTATACGGCTTTGTCTTTTTGTTCAGCGGAAAGCATAGAGGAACAAATTTTCTATTTGGGCGAACTATGCCTACGACAGCTAATCCCTTCTGCATAAGAGACAATACACCGTTCGGCCGGAATTACGATACCTCTCTACCAAATCCAGTACCACTCTTTCACCTTGGTTAATTTCTCGTTCTTCATTTGGTCGTTTTCCTGTGTAAATCTGTCCCTTGAGAGGGTAGTTTGTTGAAGAATCGCAGACCCACCAAATTTTTATTCCGTACTTTGCCGGCTTAGACGGAATATACTGCGTAAACCTAGTTCGCCCACGGTACGGAAATAGTTGCTCATCTACTGTTATTGCTGCATTTGGAGTATATGCTTCTTGCAGATTGTGATTCATCATAGTCCAAATGAACAACCGAACGAGTATTAGCTCCATCAAAACGAACAAACCGAAGCAACATTTTGAATCGATCTAACGGCATTGTTGCATTATAAATATCAAAATGCCGAGAATGCCATAGATCCTTTGCTTGCATATTATTACAGTGGAACACACCGGAAAATAATAGCAATCGTCTGTGGGCTTCCACTCTTTTGGTTTACATGTTGGATTAGCCTCGTTCCAGGCCTTGATCATTTCTCCTGCTTTCCGATTCGTCTGACGAACAATTATATCGACTATTTCAGGTGACATTATCGGTTCCAATGGCGTGATCTAGGTGCTGGTGCGATTCCTTTTTTCAAACCATATTGTCAATATTGCACTCGTAATATTGCTCTTTTTCACCTAGTAGTCGATTCACTCCACTGGCAAGATTTGAGACACTAGGCTCTGGTTCGATTCCTTCATCCCATTTAACTTCATAAATTTCTTCGTTTTCAGGCAATTCTTCTTCAACCTCAAGCTCATTCTTAATATCAGACGCCTCTCCGTCATCAACAGGAACATAATCCTCATCATTATCAAATAAATAGAACCAAATTCAATTCTAACGGCATATATCTGGCGCCTGTTCTCGTGTTTTTTATTTACTGAAACTAGTAAAACTGTCGAAAATGCGGTGAGAGCGACTAAAGTTTCAACTTCTGAGTGAGAGAGAACCGTATTCACTCTTTCTTGTACTCTAATTAGTCAGAAGACCAAGTACGGTGCATGACTATACTAAAATTGCAGTGGTGGCCTGTGCAGGCCATTTACCCTAACATATGAAGTTTTTGTGTAAAATGTATTTTTTTTCATAATCACTTCGCTGGAAATGGTTATCAAATTTTCAGGAGATTCATCTAACAGACCTGTATGGTATATAATATTTTCTCCGTTTTTTGAAAACTTAACGAAACAAAAAGATATACCCCTCAAAAATTCGGAATGGCCTGCGTAGGCCACATCACACAACGGACGGCTAAAGAAGTGTGGATTTCCATCAAGATAACCATGTTAATAGAACGTAAGACTCTTAGATTGAATTTTTTTTTGTCAGAAATATCATCAAAGGTGCCGTTGCACCAGTGGTGTGTAGGGCATGCTCCCACTAACACTATAACAACCCTCCTTATCAACTGAATTCTACCCTGGGACCGTGGTAACATTCCGTCAAAATGAAGCCTTATGTCTATGGACACAACAGGTACCTGCGTCCAGGTTCCTCTCATTAAACGCTATCGATAGTATCCATTGCTTCCACTTCATAAGTGGTTCTTCAGCAAATGGAACATCGGAAAAAGTCTCGTAAGTATTACCGACTTGTCGTAGTCTGATACCGTCGTGAACACTAGGCTCAGGCATTTGTGATTTGTCGCCTGTTTGTAAGCAATCCACCTCAAGTCAGAAGCTTCTTCGCTGCATGTTGCGTGAGCACTCTGCGCGTTGAAGATATAGCCCAATCATTGTAGCAAAATTTTTTGCTGCATTCCAGCAAGTATTCGATGCGATCATCTTGGTGATTAGATTTTCCGGGCACAGCTGTCCACCCTGAAATACTTCAAATGTTAGGCGCTCCTCTCTGAAATGATCGCAGGAGAAGAATACATGTTCCCCACTATCTATCGCGTTATTGCAGTTTGGGCAGATCGGGGTGTCCTTCAGATTAAACCGATGGAGGTACTCCAAAAAACAACCGTGGCGCTCAGTATTTGAGTAAAATTGTAGTTAACGTCTCCATGTTTCCTGGTCACCCATTGACTAATATTTGAGATTAGCCTATGAGTCCAACGTCCGTTAGCTGACGAATCCCATTTGCTTTGCAATTCTTCTATCGAATGCAGTCTTTCTTCAGCTTTTCCTCCTAATGACGGCTTAGCCCGTCGCCTGCCATAAGATTTAGGGTGTGCCTATTATACGAGTATGCATACGAGTATGTGTGATGGCTAAGCACCAACTGTACTTTTTATAGTGAAGCACTCTTTCTCAATACTGTACCTTTCGCTCTAACAAACGAATTCGTACAGTCACAGCTTTAATACGCATCAGTGTGGTTCTATTTGGTTTCCCTAAAAAAAAAATGTAAATGTAACAATAAACCAATACAATGCGCTTATTCGGACTCGAAGTCAGGTTGTGCATTAAAAATACTTATCTAAGTCTGAAAGAGAAAGCAGTGAGCGTATGGAAGGGATGAAAGATAAAGACTTCGGAAGATTCGCAGATTTCAGCACTAGTATCATTATTTAATAGCCACACTTTGAATAAGTATTCAAACATCCCCTTTTCCTCTACATTCGAAGAGAGGATTAAGTATGTGTAACCTAACCTAACTTTATAGGAATCACCCATGTAATCTACTTAAAAGAAGAAGATACATCACCCATTCATTAAACTTGATTACAATTCTTTAAAGAATAGACGAGGATCTTATACTTGACTTGGAATATAACTTCCAATTTCACTAAATCGTCTTTCCGACAAAGCTAGATATCGAAATTATTGTATCAAAAGAAAGACCGGACGACGGATTCAGCAGAAGTACATTTTATTTCTTTGGAGCACAAAGTTGTACAACCAGGCTTGAATTTGAAGGATCCTGAAAAAAAATGCTGGTACAGCCGGTAAAGTGGGTAAAAACAGGATGGCATTTGATGGACCATTCGGCTCTGAAGAGACTCCTGGGCTTAGACGAAAATTCTAAAAATAATGAAGTTGCTAAAACACTCAAAACTATTATACTACTGCACTCATTCGACATTCGCTCTATTGAGTATTGCGAACTATACACAGCTCACATGGTAGAGCAAATTAAGTGATCCTTTTATTCTGATCACATTCACGTTTCAAGTTTTCTGCAGCACATCTGCCATATGGAAATAGATATCCAGCTTGGCCTCATCAATTATGTTCACATGCCAGCTCTCGTAGCCTCATAATCGTCCGCGAGGTAGCCTTGATATCCGAGAGAGGTATTATTATAACTGGTTAAGGGTAAAATTGTCTGATAACCCACTCTGAGCAGATGAGCAGATGTTTCCTTTTCATGTACTTCCAAGGGACCTAGCATGTAACTGGGATACTGAGGGATATTCCGCGTAGTTAAAAAAATAATGGTGAATTTCGTCCCTGTCATATTCAACATAAACTCCAGATCCTAGATTTAGATTCAACATCTTGGAAAACGACTTTACAATGTGTAAGATAGATTCGGCTATGACCAGCTTACTAACAAAACTCCAGTCTCCATATTCTTGTCTGCTATTTTTAAGTCTGTAAATGGTGTTGGGAGCTGGATGTAGTGAAATATTTTGAAAAGCACAAATATAGTACAAAGGGTATGAGTATTTGGCCAAGCTCCTCCTCCGATTTGTGGTGTACGCCGTAATGTTGATCCACATTTTGAGAGACCTACAATTTAACGCCGCCTACGAAAGGTAGATGATTTTCTCGAGGAGATTATTAGTGGCAGAAATACACTCGGAGGATTGCCAATGCTTGCCGAGGGACATCCGCCGTTAGAAAAACCTTTTTCCATAATTTTGTGTTTCACGTCCGAGGTATCGAACCCGTGCACTAACGAATTTTAGTCACGCACCAAGCCAATCGGCTAGGGTGGTTCCGGCTGTAACTGGTAATAGATCTGATTATAGAAGTGTAGATTCAGAGAATTCCTCTGGGCAGCTGAGACCACGTTTGGCGAAAACCGTTCAGCTCTTCGAGATATGAATTGATACCAGCCAAAGTTTTCGATGGACAGGAAATTTTGTTGTTGTGGCAGGAATATATTATCCTAGTCAAACTTAAACAAAGAGTAGGCTTTATTAGACCCCAAACACCCGAAAAAGGGTATGAAACAAAGAAAACTCGGGGCAAGAGGCATTTTTGGGTGTTATAACCCTCTTCTACCACCTCAATGTCGATATTAAAGTGAAACCTATCAATGTCCCAATAATAAAAATTAAATAAAAAATTCAAAACTCACTAAAATAGCTTTCCCCGCAGGAACGGTAGTATCCATACACGTAAAGGGTGATCAGATTGGAGGTACTTTTTCCAGTAGGGTTTTTTTTTGACAGATCACGCGTGACCACTTTCAAACTAAATACACATTTTTTTTTAGTGTTCATTAACATTTCATCATGGAAAGACTTACGCCTAAAGAACGTTTACAAATCGTACAATTATGTTACGACAATGGACGCTCTGGGAAAAGTGTTCATGGCACTCTCAGGCGAACTTATGGTGTTCAGCGATGAAGCCCATTTTTTGCGTAATCGCTACGTTAATAAACAAAATTGCCATATTTCCGGCTGAAGAGCAACCTGTAACCAATCAAGAACAGCCATTATATTAATTGAAAACAAGCGTTTTGTGCGAGGGATCATCAGCATGTAAAGTCTAAATGCTTTGTGAATAAACCAGCTCACATTGAGACACATTGAAAGCCAAGATTGCTAAAGTTTTTCACGAGATACCAACCGAAGTCCTGCGAGTCATTCACGGCGCAGTTGCGGGTAACATTTGAAAGCGATGGTCTTTAAAAAAAATAAATATCAAGGTTCTACAAAAAACTAATAAAGATTGCCCTATCAATTTGAATTTTCGTTGCTTTATTTCAATTTGAAATCCGCTACCTCTGAATTGATCACCCTTTACAAATGCTCTCTACAGAGGGGCCAATGCAGTATGCTTTATTAAACCGTAATTTTTCTACTTTTATGGTTTTCACTGGTGATTTTGTTTAGACTGCATCTGCCAAAGAAGCACAGCCTCCGAAGATTTAACCTCTTTTAACCCAGATCTTTTGTAGATACAGTAATAGGACGAGTGACTCATAAGAAAATTTCGCCTCTTTATCTTTTGTTAACTGATTCCTCCTTCTTCCATTCGCAACTCAGCACACTTGCAAGCGAATGATCCACTTCCAAGTTTGAGGAAGTCTGAATAGATGTGAACTTTACCTTCCGCTTGGAACGAGCTTCATTGCATTAATATTTGGCACTTTTAGGATGGTTTGGGACTCTGGAATTCACGATGTTGTCTAAAGTCGGATGAATCCCCAGAAGCGTGTGTATCACCACGATTATTAAAATATCTCTAGTTGCTTACCACACTTGGGGTTATTATTTGGAAAACATCTCAGTCCCACTGCCAGATTGGTGGCAATTTCATATGACATTCTTCTCGTCACTTCTTTTTCTTCTTATGGATTGACGTAATAGCCGCTTACGCGATTTTTGCCGAGCTTAAAAAACTCCGCCAGTCGTTTCCAAATGTTTCCTTGCCCACCAAGTGAAGCCAAGTGAAGTCCTTCTCCATCTGATCTTTCCAAAGCAGAGGAGTTCTGCGTCTTCCTCTACTGCCACTATCTGGAACCGCATCAAATACTTTCAGAGCCGAAGTGTTTATATAAGGACGACATGACCCAGCCAACATAGCCGCTGCATCTTTTTTCGTTGCACTATGTCTACGACGCCGTAAAACTCATACAGCTCAATGTTCCATCGCCTACGACACTCGCTGTCACCAACGTGCAAAGGTCCAAAAAACTTCCGAAGAATATTTCTCTCAAACACTCCAAGTGACCCCTCGTCCGATATTGTCATCGTCCAAGCCTCTGCACCATACATTACGATGGGCTTGATGAGAGCCGCGCAATTGTCGATGTCATCGGCATACGCCAACAATTGTACGCTCTTATAAAAAATTGTGCCTGAGCGTTTAAGTTCTGCGTCCCGTCACTTCCCCACTTTATTCGGGGCGCATCAGCCACAAAATTATCGCCTTTTGATATACTAATAACACCTTTCAGGTGCACTTAAACAGGTGCCACAAACGGTACCTTGCCAATTGGTTGAAAACTCCCAGGTTCGGCGAATGCTGTCACTATTCAGGCAAATTAAAGTGCAGAGTTCTAACTCTATTAAATTCTTTTGAAGAGCATGCCTTACAGTAACTGCAAATAAGGAATAAGAGCACGTGCTAGCACTTTTTTGAAGTCAAGAGGTGTCGATAAAAATTCCTATTCCTTTGTAATCCTCATAGTATGCTTCACTACTTTTCCGTATGTGAAATTCTATTGTTCGGCCGCACGTAGTTTCATTGAATTTTCTCTTTCGTTAGAAAGGCAAACAAAGAACTTTTGCATGCACACACTAACACTTGTAAATTAAAGTGGATTACGTAAAAAACCAAAAACAATGTAAATCATATCCATACGTATGTATGGGTATGTATGTGGGCCCATAAGAGCACATAAGCATGATTCAAAGTATGGGATATAGATGCGTATGTATGAGTATATCAACACCTCAGCATCTGATTTTATTAAAGCAAGCTTAGCACAGTAAGATTTACGACATCACACCAACACATATTCAGATGCGTGCTCTTACTTTAATATGCGTTACACATACATACATATATAATGCAAAATCCATGAATATACATAGGTAAGCTTCGGTTTATGTGTACCTCTGCTAACACACCGCACATACCTTTGCTTGCACGGTTTCGTATTCACACATCGATTGGCCTTAATTCAAAACCGAAAACTTTATAAGCACTTTACGCCATTTATGGGTCTTACGCCGGTGACCGAAACTTTCTCTCTACCTATGTATGTGCATGCATATATGCAGTTGGTTAGTGTGTTGGTGAAGCATGCCCCTTGACCGCCGCTACTAACCTTATTACAATCACTAAATTGTCTGAATAAAATCGAAAGCCAATTTGCATGTGTGTGTGTGTGCGTGCTTTTATAGTTTTAGTTACCCTCTTTAACCCATCTAATCGTAAGGAAATACAAGTGAATGAAGCAGCATGTAACGGGTGATGCAAATAAAGAAATCGTTTTGAATCATACGTTTTTCACGCTGACAACTTTTCTCCGCTCAAAACTGAAAACTTTTCCTTAAGTCACCTAATTTACTGAAACCGTGCGTTTATGAAAACTATGTTTCGAACTTGGCGCATTTTCCAAGATGACCAAACAAAACTGTCACATCTAAGGAAAGGGTTGCATACGATTTTCGAAGAACCATTGCATTTTGGAGTTGTGGTATCATTGCCCGTTTCTTTTTAAAGGATTTCTGAAAACACCTTTTCTTTTACAGAGCAATTTATAGCCGATGTTTTATGTACTGAATTAAAATAAGTAAATGAATTTGGGCGATCTTACGTTTCAGCATGACGGCACACCAAGCCACATAATATATAAAAATATATGTAGCTTTCTTAACTTAGACTTAACTCGGCCAACCGAGCTATCAATCACATTGGCGATGTCAACTAGCTGCTAGGATTTAACGCCGTTAGGTTAGGCTGCGCTGATTACTGATTAACTCTCTGAAGGGGCCCACTTTGGACTGGAGGTTCATTGTGATCCATTCACTCGATCTCAAGTCTCCTCTCTAATTCCCAATGTAATGAAACCACTTCGTCTCTCTAATAAAGGAAAGGGATGAAATATTGTGGACTTTAAGTCTGCCAGACATCCAAAGAAGTAAGAGTTTAAACAACGACATCGCATTCCGGTAATTGCCAAGGAGGTGTCAAACACTCTCCACCTCGTGCCCATTCCTGCAGCTGTGATGGAAGTCATTAGAGAGAAATCTTATATGTTTCCCATACGTTCCCATTAAGCAGTGTCCGGTAATGATGCCAATCACTGTACTGCTCTGTAGTAGAAGATCGGTATGAATTGATGAGGAACTAAATTCTGTTTTCATTCCTGCCTAATTACCGCCCAAGTAAATTCCGTGATGCATCTTTGGTTGGCCTACGCGATGTAGGCAGAGCTGATCCAGATCTTGCTTGAGAATAAAGGAATATTTACATTCTAGGCAGAATTGACTAATTTAAGCTCAGATAACGTTCGTGGTGCATCGATTAGCCAGCTCATTACGAATATCCCAACATTCGATTCTATGACGTTGGAACTTTGCTTTACGGTTTCATTAATGCTCGATGTTAGGCAAATGAGCCCGAAATTAATCGGCTCTTAAATCAAATATCATCCGTTGTTTTCGTGAGACAGAATCAGAAAACGACATCAAGGTCTTGGAAAATTGGGTCGCTACGATATGCTGCTGCGAAGTCAATTAAACCGCATGAGGAAAATCGTCTTTCGTAAATAGTCTGAATGTTAGATACTTCTTTATTTTATCATACAACGAAGGGAAGTGAGGTTTTTTTAATTTTAATTTTAATTTTAATAACAACAATTATTAGAGGTTGGAAACACCCTGTATATATCTAAGCATGATTATGATAGCCAACAGGGAAAACATATCCAAAAAATTAAATAAATAAAGTGATTTAATTAAGGCAAGTTCGTGAGTAATTCTGTTTGGACACAAATAATATTGAAAGCATAAATCTAAAATTAAGTAAAGATATGGATGTGCTTCACCCACAGAAAGTGGCCCGTAATCAGTCCAACCAGCCGTCTGCACTCCCCTCTGCTTAATGACAGAAGGGTTTACGACAGTCGATTGGACATGACAGGTAACATCAGTTTAGTCCATCTGCAGCCTCTCTCAGCCTGCCAAGCTCGCTTGTGGGTGGTAGTTACCCATTTGATAACCGTGGCCGTGATGGCCGCAGAGGGGAGTGGCAAAACGGGCTCTGGGCCAAAGAAGTTGGCCTCAGAGCCCATCTTAGCTAAGGAGTCAGAGGTCTCGTTACCCGCGATACCCACGTGTCCCGGGACCCATGTTAGCATCAGGCTATTATGTCTACCGACATAGTTCAGCCTGGATTTACAGGACTTGACTACCCCTGATGTGGTTGGAGGGCTGTCTAAGGCCATAAGCGCAGCTTGGCTGTCGCTGCAGACACATATAGATCTGCCTCTCCATCGTTTTTCCACAACAAAGTTCATCGCTTCTTGAACTGCATACACCTCCGCTTGAAACACAGATGCATGCACTCCAAGAGCAAAGTGCAGTTTTGTCCCGCTGGATTCCACGTAGACCCCAGAGCCGAAGCCATGCTGGGTCCTGAAGCCATCCGTAAAAATGCGAAAACAGTGTTTACCGGGCTCCTTTTCTGAGTTTGACCACAACTATGCCTCTGGCAGCACTACATTGTATCTCTTTTCAAGTACGACTCTTGATGGCATGGAGTCAAGGGGCATGGAGAGAATCGTTGAATCGACGTTCATGTCTTCTCTGATTTCCAATGCCGGACAGGGGCCGTACCAGTTCCCATTGTATTTCAGCCTGCAGATGGCCTTCAAGGCCTCTCCTTGCATGAAAGCATCAAGTGGTGGCAAACCAATGAGAGCATCTAATGTAAATTTTTGTAATGATTTACTGGATAGTTTCCCAAAGATCATTGAAAATTGTTTGGATCTGTTTTTGATTTACTCAAGAATCAACATTGACACACATAAGAAATAATACAAGCAGTTCAATAGAAAGTTACTCTTGAAAGAAAGTTACTCTTGCCTAAAAGTATCTTTTTGGAGTAACCGGCATAATCGCAAGTAAAAAGTAGACGGCTGAACTCGATTAAAATTACTTGACCGGTTTCTGCAGCAGTCTAAAATAAAGAGTGGTTTTTCTTCTAAT
Source organism: Anastrepha obliqua (assembly GCF_027943255.1). NCBI lineage: Eukaryota > Metazoa > Arthropoda > Insecta > Diptera > Tephritidae > Anastrepha > Anastrepha obliqua. The sequence goes on along the minus strand of NC_072893.1, from coordinate 61,459,377 downwards.
TTGCATGAAGTTATATTAAACTACGGTAAAGTCAGAGATAATATTTTTAATTTTTATTTAAAATTCTCATCTACAAGTAGTCACTTGGACGTGCTCAATGTGATACTATATACATTTTGGCTCGCAAGTCCTCCTCGCTAAACCATCCTGTGTACCTATAAATTTTAGTAGACCAGAGTAAACGCCACCTGATAAGGACAACCTAAAACAGGTATTCCCATATAATAAAATGTGATCCTACAAAGTGAAGAGAGCGTGTAGACATGAAATCATTTTTTTCACCTCCCCATTCTCGTAACTACCGCAGCATTTTCAAGAAATGAAAAGCAGGTGGCAGTGCATACATGCAGTGGCTCATTAAAGAACTCAGACACTCACGTGATATGGTTTTAAAATTAAAAAATGTATATTAAAATGCAAATCTAATGCGTTTATATGTCACATTTACTTTTGTTCTTCAAGTATTTTTCAAAACTACAAAAAACATAAAGAATCTTCAATTCAAACTCATTCGTACATAGAAAACACAAGCAACAAAAACTTAGCAAAATACATGACAAAGAAGAACTCGCACACTTATATAAAGTAGAATTAGGCAAATCATCTTTAAGAGAAAACAATATAATTAATATTTAGTCGGCAAGCCTTTATTTCTTCTCACACATTCAGTTTTTTTGGCATGGATTCGACCAGCTTCTTGCCGCACGACACTAACCACCTTTTCACATGCCCTCTAAAACCTACTCATCTAACACCCCTCTCTCCCTCTGGACAACAGCATATTTCCTGGGCCTACCTTTAGATGAGCCAGACGAAGACGACCGGTGATATATCCTACATTGACGGGGCTTCTATTACTCTTAAAACAACAACAACCAGCTTCTTGCATGTTAAAGGATTTATTTTCCCCCACTCTCCTTTACATGCTTTTTCAGTTGGCTTTCCAAATGAGCACACAGATGTTCAATTACATTGATGTCTGGAGATTGCGGAGGTGTTTCAAGTACTTTATGGCAGTTGTACATAAGTCATAGACGGACATCAATTGCCTTATGCTTGGGATCGTTGTAGTACTGGAAATTGTACTTAATTCCCAACTTCTCAGCTATTTGGACCAAGTTTTCTTTCATAATGGTTAGGTATTGTTTGTGGATAAATTTGCAGTGCCAGCAGCGGAAATATTACCCCATACCATTACCGACCCCCCTCCATGTGTAACTGTCGGACGTAAGTTTTTTTCCAGCAACTCTTCATTAGGTCTTCTCCACACATATGATTGTCCATCTGACCTAAATATGTTAAACTTGCTTTCATCTTCATAGAAAACGCCTTCCAGCACTCGAAATCCTTATCCCCATAACGCTTTGCAAATTTTATTTCTCTTTTGCCGGTTAATTTCGTTGATGAAAGGTTTTTTTCGTGCAATTCTTCCATCGTAATTATTTTTTCGCAAAACTCTACGTACACTTTCGGGGTTGCAGCTAATATAAAGGTGTTGGGCGAATTTTGTTGCGAGCTTGGGAGTGCTCAAGTTTGGATTTTTCTTTATTCGTTGAACTATCTACCGTTCATCTGCATCCGAAAACGGTTTGAGTCATCCCGATTTTTTCTTATATTCCACGAATTATGTTTCTTTGAAACGTTTGGCGGCCGCCGTGGCCGAATGAGTTGGTGCGTGACTACCATTCGGAATTCAGAGAGAAAACGTCGGTTCAAATCTCGGTGAAAGATCAAAAAGTAATAAAAAAATAAAAAAAAAGGATATTCTAATAGCGGTCGCCCCTCGGCAAGCCTATGAGTGTATTTCTGCCATGAAAAAGCTCTTCGTAAAACGTATCTGCCGTTCGGAGTCGGCTTAAAACTGTAGGTCCCTCCATTTGTGGAACAACATCAAGACGCACGCCATAAATAGGAGGAGGAGCTCGGCCAAATACACAAAAAGGCTGTACGCGCCAATTATATATATATGTATATGCTTTCGATCGGGGTCTATCCACAATTTCTGCGATTTCCCGAACGGTTTTACCCATTTCATGATGACTAATAACAAAATTTCTGAATTGAGCTTTGTCCACGCTGTCTGCCCAGGTTTATAATTTGGACTTTTATTCAACAAAACTCGACTGAAATTTTACTGTAATTTATTACGTTTGGTTGTTTCTTTGCACTGTTCCACCGGGAGCAAATTAATTGTGGGATTCCCCGTTTTAAAGTGCCCACTACTCGCAAGAATGCCAAAGGTCCGACATCTTTTTTGAAACCAATTTTGCGAATGCTGTATGATCAATTTTTTATAACAAGGACGTAATGGATTTGTAAATTATTGTTCCTATTTTTTAAATCTTATTTGAATAGCCAATAGAAAAATTTAAAAATAAAAATATTTAACTTGCATTTCTTAGGAAAATTTCGAATTTGGATCTACATTCCATATATGTCCGGGTTCATTATGGAGCCGCTGTATGCACTTATAGATATTTTCGTTTCAGGAGGGCACACTCCTATTGATTTTTGATTCCATTTCAGCTTTGTTTTTTGCTTCTTAAGATCTGGCAAGCTGATCAACTACTTATTTCCGCTTGTCTACAGATAAAATCTTTAAATGGGAGCTAACAAATGGCTTCGGTTTTTTTTTCAGAAAAAAATTCTCTGTCATACTTTACTCTGCAAAGAATCCTGTGAAGTCTTCTCTGTTTAGCCAGACCCTGTGAAAGTCAGCAATATTCCACGGCAGTGCGAGGGTTCTGATTGCAGGCTGGCGTATTACCTTACCTTAATCGCTTATGACGCTCTCTTTCTAGAGGTTCTGTTTCAAAATGCTGCGTAACTACTTTGATGGCTGAATTTAAGCCTAGAACTCGATGCAATGATCGGTTAATAGAAATGAATAGTCCTGGTGTGGGTTTCGCGAGAAGTTACTAGGGTAGTAGGGCGTCGCCATCATGCCTAAGGACCACCGTGTAAATGCTTACAAAACCAGGCGTAGAATTCTATTTCTAAAATGAAAATTGAAATTTGAATAGGTCAAGACAAGGAGCACAAAGAGATTTGGTGGTTCCTAAAATACTCAGGCTAAGCAGTCCATTGCATTTAGAGCTCTGGAAAGAGGGTAGATAGTGAAGGAGGAAAGGATAAAAGTCTCAGTGAAAGAGATAGGATAGAAAGAAATCTGTAAATATCCTCCAGTTTTAGAGAACGACATCACGGCATCTGAACCCAAAATTCTTTGTTATATCAAAAACTACAACTTTTTCCTAATAAGAGACAGTTTCATGGCATTCAGCTCGCTGTAAATAAATTAAATATAATGCAACTGCATAGAACCAATTTCTTTCCAACATCACCATTTCACCACCAGCGGAATTTTCCTTCTGGGTGTGTTCTTACCCATACCTGTACATTTGTGCTTATAGTATATATTAGTATATGCACTTACATGTATGTATGTTCGAGTCAAAGTCTTACGTCTGACTCCATTTTACGGCCTCTTCTAAACTACTCAGGTGTTAATTAAATTTAATATTTGTGTCCGAATGGGGCTTCATTTAAGTCGAAAAATGGATTTATTCACATACTTGAGCAGCTTTCAAATTTTTACTTGTGCTTTTGTGCCGCTTGATTGGATTTTCGAAAGTCAGTAAATCGTTAAATTTAGGTAAAAAGGTCGAAAGGTCCATTCACTTTAAAAGCGTATGAGTGTAGTCTTCAAAGTATGTACGCATTGGTGAGATAAACAAATAGTGGATGTCCTATATTCAATGTATGTGTTGTATGTATATTGCATACAAGGAGATACGTCGTGATATTTTATTTTTGTATTGCTTGGAATCTGTTTAATTTATTTCTAATTTAATAACCACACACAAATATTTTTACCATCTATTTTATAAAATAACATTTCGAAAGGAAGTTCTAATTTAATTTCCTACTGGTGGGAGTTATAAAATTCTTTGGGTAAGCAAAACTTTTCAGCCAACAATTTACTACTGATCTATATATATTATTTTATATATAAAAGCTTTTCTACTTTCAGTATTTCATTGTTCTATCAACAGTACAATACAGAGCCTTACAGAGCCGTCATTGCCCACCATTTCTGGATTAACATTTAAAGGCATGAGCTTTGATGATATTTGATTACAGGAGCAAGGCACTCCATTTCATATTATATAAAGTACATATATATATATATGTATATAAATATATTTAAAGAAAATCGGTGGTTTCTAGACTCTTTGTTTTAATAACAAAACACACCGATTGGGCCCTCCTCTCCAACTAGCACGAACGACGCAGTCCGCATGAAGTAAGAACAATTTTTGTTTTAACCAAGAAAAACAGGTTTTTTTAAGAGTTAGGCACTCTCATACCTATTTAAATCGTTTAAGCGGAAAGAAAAATAAATTTTAACTCTTTTTATTATTGTATTAAATTAGTGGCAAGAATATTATGCCAAAATTGCAAGCCTGCCGCAGTAAAATTTATGATGTTATGAGTATTTGAGCGTTCATTGCTGCATCCCAGATTTCTTTACCTGCTCGATTTCAAAGCTTTTCTGTGAAATAACTAAAAATTTACTGCACCAATCGTTTTGCTCAGTACTTCTTCAAATAGTTTGCCAGATATCTTTCTGTTTTGTTTTTTTTTTTTTGTTTTTAATTGGTAATCTTTCATTAATAATTAATAACAAATGAGCCGATTTGTTTTTTTTTTTTTTGAAAATTGGTGTTTTGACTTCCAACAACCATGAAAAATTTAAAACTCGAAGAAAAATTACTCCCAGTGATGCCTGGAGAATCATCTCCTTAGCAAATGCATTTTGATTTGTTTTTTTTTTTTTTTGGTTTCATGTGATTCTGTTGCAAAATTACGATATACATACACCTCAAAGCAACCTTTTTCGAGACACCTCCGGAGATTCACAGTCATTTGCTCAATTTTCAATATCTTCCACGAAAACTTTAAGGAAATAATGCTGCATTATTATAAAAAAAATTACTGAAATGAACTATTTTTATCCCCGAAAAAAAATTCAGTGTCAGGTGTCGCATAGTGCACAAATCCCATTGACCAAACTCGCGTTTTTTCTCTAACATTTAGACTCTTAAAACTGAGAAGAAAAAACAAAGCGAAGTGGAAAAATTATATCTTTCAAAACCTAAATATTCAATAAAAAAATTTAAATTAATAAATCTGATTTATTCAGCGATATATAGCATTGGTGGTCATGTAAACGACGTGATTTTCAAATTCATGTCTCTTTCTTGTCTATATTGAAGTGCAGGCATGTTGGACACGATAATCTAATAAGCGATAATCTTCCTTCCCTTCAAAATTTTGATCCAAAATATTTACTTCAAACACAAAAAATTTTTTTTTTAATTTTTAAAAACAATTTTCAATATCATTTAGAAAAAGAAGTTTGAAATGATTAGTTCCTTTTTTCCTAACAAGCACGCTAATTTATTCATATTTTCTATGTTTCGATACATCTACCTGGATATAAATCTAAATTAATTAACTCATTTTCCTGCGCCCCGGATAGCTGAATAGGTTTATGTGGGGCTACAATTCGGTATGCTCCGGGTTTGAAACTTGAAGCGTGAGCGTGTAAAAGTGTAAAAAAGCTACTCATCAAATCAATAATCTGCTGTTTGGGGGCAGAATAAAGCTATAGATCCCTCCATTTGTGGAATAAGACCCATACCAAAAATGGAGGAGGAGATTGGTGGAACATCTAATAAAGGGTACACACGCCAGAAGGAGGCCTCTTCGTTTGTTACCACCAGCTAGTACCTCATCCAATACTTGCAAAGCTGAAGCTCCTGTATCCTTGCGGACAACATGACCTAGCCAGCGGAGCCGCTGGATCTTTATTCGCTGCGCTATGTCTAAGTCCCACGATACTCACCGCCACCAATAGGCAAATATCCAAATATCCTCTGTGTCTCCTCAAACACTCCAAGGGACACCTCATCGACATTGTAGACTCGTCATCGTGCAAGCCTTTAAGACAAACAGTAGGAGAGGTATGAGGAGAGACATAGAAAGTATTAGTTTGGTTCATCGATATAGGACTTTACTACTCAATTGCCTACTTAGTATAAATTAGCACTTTTTGGTGTTAATTTAAGTTCCTCAATAAGCGACGTCTCTAGTCATTCCAAAATCACAACTGTCAACAGTGATGTGGGTGCCGATATGCGAGTACGTCGTCTGTGTGCTTGATGACAGAAGGTACCAGGTCTTGCCCTTGTTCACCACCAGACACATTCGCTTTGCCTCTTTATTCAGCTGAGGAAAGGCAGAACTAACAGCGGGGTTGTTAAGGTCTGTGATGTCAATATCATCGGCATACGCCAGCAATTATTCGCTCCTATAATAAATTATGCAAGTGCAATTAATTGATGCGACTCGCACAGTCTTGTCTAGCATCTGGTTAAAGAAATCACATCACAGCAGGTCACCCTGTCTGTCACCCTGGCTTGGTATCGAATGGCTCGGTGAGGTATTTCCCAACACTGACGAAGCAAGTTCGTTTGCCGTGGTTATTATAAGAGTACAGGGGCTTTGCTCGCGTTTTCACTGGGAAAAGATTTTTACGTGGCGCGTCCCAACGTACAACCAGGTATCCTGGACTGTTTCGCTTTCTCACATTAACTCGCCCCCAAGCGGAAGGTATCCAGAGAGCAAATCCTGAAAGTTGTGAGCTACTTGAACCGTATGCAGAAGAATCGTCCTGGTTACTCCCATCTCTGACCATCTTCATTGCGTATATTTCCGCTGATTTATTATCTGCACAAAATATTTTATTACAAACGTTTCCGTATTATTCAGAATAATGCAGTAGTTATCAGTTTCATTATAATTGGTACTTCCTCAACCCGCATTGCTCTAATTCCCACAACGTAAAATATGGCGAAAGATATTATAATTATCGCAAATATTTTCAAGCTAAATCTTCCATTGAAGACCAAGCGTCAAATATCTGTTGAGTTAACGCGGTAAATTGAATGAAGATCTATTGCGATAGCAGGGTCGATATATACGTACAAGGTGCTTTTATACAGCCCAGTATTTTCACACATGCGAGGGTCGCTTGAAAAGTCCGTGCAAAGTGAGAAAGATGGCACTACTGGTAGGTATCGGGGTTATGTTTAATCAGGAGCATCTCTAGGAAGAACACTCACTGAATTTCGGCAAGAAGGGGATATTACTTTGAATCGAGGAAGTCGAGTGATTTTCCTTTCCTATTACGACAACACACCAGCTCACGCTTCGAAATATTGTTGGAAGTATTGTTTCAACTCATTTCACATCCCCTATTCTCCAAACTTGGCTCACTCGGATACCTTGAACTTCTATTTGTTCCCCAATTTAAAAAATTTGCTGGCAGGATAAAGATTTTATTCAAACGAGGAGGTGATTGCGCAAAAGAATGGCTATTTTTCAGACTTGGACAAATCCTTCGGAGGGGAACAACAAACTAGAACAACGTTAAACGAAGTGTGTAAGCTTAAGGGGACCGTCTAGTTTAGCACTTTCAAAAAATCTATTTTTTTTTAACATTTTTCGAAAGATATGTATGTAGAAATATTGTGTTTAAATTTCAGAGAGTTCGGAGCAGTGTAAATATATTTTTTTCTTACCTGAACATCACTACCTAGAAGCGCTTGCCTGTCGAATACATCAGGAAGAATGATAGCGAGCGCGTCAGCAATGCGAATCGCCGCAGCTTGGAGTCTTCAAAAGAGGCCAGAACGGAAAGGAAACGAGCTTAATTGCAGAAGAATGATGAAATGAGGAGTGCAGAAGGTGTTCCCTACGGTGCAGGCATTGCTGATTGAGTCGAGGTAAGATTTTTTTTCAATTTTATATTAAAAAAAACTTTAAACGCGTTTTTCTCAAAACAACTTTTTAAAAACGGTACCAAGGAGTTTACAAAAACTGTGAGACCGATTCTTTTGAAATTTAAACCATATAATCTACACATACTAAACGAGGTAGTCCACCTATAAAATATTAAAATTTTGAATTGTTACTAATTGTTTATTTAAAAAAACAGCGAAAAAAAGTGCATTTTTTTCAGTTTTTGTCCGCCATTTTGATATTTTTCGATAAATATTGATTTTTATAGGTAGATTAACTAGTATTTGTTATACTGAATCTAACCCATTTTGATTTTTTTGTTTCAGACTAGCCCTTCCCGAGATCTCCTTGGTACCGTTTTGCACTACGATTTTAAGGCGTTTACGCGCGGCCACTATTTTGTACATTAAAATGCAATAAAATGAATAAACAAAAATTTTTTTACACAATTTAAGACTTTATTTATTATACCTAACAATATCTATATCTGTATCTTTCATTACATACTCAAAAATAATTCCCAAAAATACCTTTTTTGGCGCATGATCTGGACGGTCCCCTTAAAAGTAGACTATGCCGAAAAAGAAGAACGGTTTACCCCAAATAACTAAGTAATTATTATTTTTTCATGGACTTTTCAAACGGCCCTCTTACGTATTAAGCCTCCCAAGCTTTATTTGCCCACTCTTCTACCTTAGATGGCCAAGACGAAGAAATTCACTGGATCGAATTAAATTTAATTGAAAAAGCATAAAAAATAAATGAATTCTCTAGCGAAATGTGCCAAGTATAAACCTAATATAATCATTTGCCGTACTTTAGCATTCTAATATTTTATTCTCAACTACTTCAACCCACTTACAAAACGCAATGGTCACGCTGGCTTAAGTGGAATTCCTTTAGCTATTAAATGAAAAGGTTTATTTTCATTCACCCTTCAGCGGCTTAGTCTGACTTGGCATTGTCTCTGCGGAATTTACTTTGGATCCCCGAAAGGGTCCAGTGTTTTAAGTGTTTGAACTGTGCGTAAGTATTTATGTATCTACGTAGACGTATATGCAAGCATTCATATATAACTGTGCATACCAAAGAAGGTGTACTCGTATGGCTACTGGACTGATTTAAGGTCTCTCTTTTCTTTCATCCACTTGCACGCCCATAGGACCAAGCGACTTTGGCCATCTTCATAGTCTCAGTGAAGTTAATAGTGTTTTTGATTACAATCTAAATAGGTATTTTGGTCTCCTTGACCACAACAACAACAGTAAGCCCACAACAGCAACAGCAAGCCCACACAAGCATATTCAAAGTACATGGAATAACAACAACTAACTAACCAACGCAAGAGGCGGCACACAGCAAATATGTGCTCGTACCTCAATAAAGTGTAGCAAAAAATGGTTTTGGAATAGCAAAACACCAAAACACCAAAGCTTTTGTGGCTTCAATGCCATGCTTATTATTATCTGTCACAACAGCTTTGTTGCAACCATTATTTTTGGTCATTCTTGTTTATTGTTGTTGTTTTTCATTAATGTTGTCCTTTAGTGCGATTCATCTTGTTTGTAAATCTCTCGTAAGCTTAATTTTTATTGCAAAGGTTGACCGAGACGCACCGTACAAAAACACAAACAAATAGGCGTCGAGTGGAAAGTCCAAAGGAGTCAAGTAAAGGCAACTAAAGTGGGAGAAGGATTGATGTGAGAGAAGTAGTAAATTGAAATGTGAAAGGAATTCAAGGAAAGAGTAGAGAGTCTCCGTGACACTGAGCCAGATGGATCGTTCACCGCCGGTTAACCGTACATGGATGCCCACATTTGACGATTACTTTAATAGCATTTAAATATTGTCCAGAGTACCAAATAAGAGAATAGATGATTGAGCAAAGGATGGGGAGCTATTTCGGAGTGGGAGACCACCTTTATTTATAACGTATTTGGAAGACAAAAATTTAATCAAGTCGTGGCTTGCAAGAAATTCCTTGCTAATATCTTCCACGCACTCTGCTTGGCTTGCTTTCCACACATTTGGTTTTCTTTTTTATTCTATGTAAGCATAATGGAATTAGAACTCAATTTAATGAGTAATAAAATAAGTAAAAAATACATTTTTTAACGAATTTATTATATACTTAAAATGGAAAAATTTTTACTTTTTTATTTCAAAGTTGCATGCTTCAAATGAAATTAAAATCAGACTGCTGCAGGTTATAGTAAAATGTCTGCCTTAGATGGGTCAAGTTTCATGAAGTGGATAAGCACAAGAATCATCTTCACGAAGACTTGACTAATCACCTTGAAGGCTGGACATACAGCTCTTTGTGTCACGCTTCGAATTGGCTCAATCGCTAATGGTGACGTGCGAACAAGGGCCTCGGCACCCGATTTCAGACCGCTGGTTTCGAACGTATTCACACACTCGTCCAATCAGTGATATGAGCGAAAACTCTGCTGATTTTTTTTTTGTATGTCACTAACACGATCTCAGTTTTTCGTAAACACGCCTTCTATTGTGTCAGCCCAACATCAGATTTTGTCAAATTCACTGAGAGCTAGTAAACGGTCTGACATTGGCCACACCTGTAAAAAGCTTTTCACTACGACGACCCTCAAGTAGCTCACTTAGTCAGTTGTATAAAGGAAACATGATAAATACAAGGTATGGGGGGGGAGATTCTACAACTGAAGAGGAGCCGGTGCGGTCGGCCGCCGTGGCCAAATGGGTTGGTGCGTGACGACCATTCGGAATTCACAGAGAGAACGTAGGTTCGAATCTCGGTGAAACACCAAAATTAAGAAAAACATTTTTCTAATAGCGGTCGCCGCCCCTAGCCAGGCAATGGCAAGCCTTCGAGTGTATTTCTGCCATGAAAAAGCTCCTCATAAAAAGTATCTGCCGTTCGGAGCCGGCTTGAAACTGTAGGTCCCTCAATTTGTGGAACAACATCAAGACGCACACCACAAATAGGAGGAGAAGCTCGGCCAAAAAGGGTGCGCGAGCCAATTATATATATATTATATATATATGACTAGGGACAAAGGAATAGAGGCTAATTATATAAACGAACAGTGGAATTATGAGTTAGACACCACTGTGGGTTGATAGCAAAAATCTACAAGTGGCGAATATTGAACCCGAATAGTTGTGATAGCAAGCAAAAACATAAAATTCTGAGCTTTAACATTATAATTATGGATCCGAGGTTAGGTTAGGTTGAAGCGATTGTCCTGTGCGACACACTCAGGCTCATATCCCATTGTGATGCCGCGTGGGGAGCTTTCCCAGTCTCTCCTAAAACCATTGTACGCTTTTCAAAAATGTTAGAATATCTCCTATTTCTGCAGAACTGAGATCTTCCAATTCGTTAAAAAATTGACTACCTAAAATGGTAAATCTCCATCTGGATAGAGAAGGACAATGGCACAGAAGATGCAAGATTGTCTCTTCCTCTTTTTCACGTTTGGGCGTGCCTACCTATTAGGCAATGCCCCGTTATGACTGAAATCAGTGTGCTAAGATTGTATTTATTTTGTCTCCTCAGCAGAGATTCTGTGGGTTTAGCATTGAGAGTCGGCCACAGTTGTCGGGTGGTTTTGCAGGTGGCTTTATTACGCCATCTTTCAATTGCTTGTCTTACGATTTCTTCAAGGATGAGTAGCTTACATGTTTGTAAGGCTATATCTATGTCATTGTCCATGTACTCATCGGTCAACTTGGTGCCGAGTCTCGCTAGTTCATCAGCTCTGCAGTTACCCTCAATGTCATGATGGCCAGGAACCCATATTAGCCTTAAGCGAAATGACTCAAGCATCTCGTTAAGAGCTGTGCTGCGTTTCATGGCTACCTTGGATGTTGTCCACTGTTTTATGAGGGATTTTATTGCCGCGTGGCTATCACTGAACATGTAGATGATATTTCCAGATATCGTATCTCACTGTACCAGTGTCGCAGTGGACACGAAACAGCTGCGTGCTGATGGTGAAGATCCAGAGGTGACAAATATTCAAGCTCGTTGTGAGTATAGAGCAAATGAGAGCCAGGATGTCCAAACTAAGCATCGGAAAAGTAACGCAATTGAGGAGTCATGAATACATCTTATCATCGTACATGCAGAACAGAATCAAAGTTGTGCTGGATTTCAACGCATGGGCTCCCAACGGGCAATCTCCGGTTAAGAGTCCCTCTTTAACAAAAGGGTTTGGATTAGTTATTGGCTCGATCAACTTCTATACATGTAAGTCAATTGTCTCACCCAGTGTCCAACGAGTAATCTCGGGTTAATATTCCTCCATAAAGTCAAACTATTATTGCCAAAAGATCCCTTGACCCTTATTAATGCTTATTAGAACAATTAGTGGTTATTTATTAGAATTTTTGTGTTTTCTCGTAAATAAATTTAGTTCATAAATAAATATGGGCTATGTACTCTGGCACCCATAATTCTAAACGTTTGGATGCTTATTAAATTTGTAAATGTAACCAAACGGGGGTTAATTAGAGTAGAGTACACTGCTGGCGCACTTCAAGTGCACTCATATTTTTATGTACCATATGACTAACTGAATTTTATCTAAGTACATAACAGTGCATTCATACTCACATATACTTATGCATATGCAGATGTATGCAAATATGAATGTAGATTCGTATTCGAGCTTATTAATTCCCATTTATGCACTCCAACCGAGTTCATAGCAAACAAAAGTATTTATTTGGAACCTAAAAAGGCTACGAGGACGACTATAAGTCCACTGCTACAACAAATATGCGCACTTATGTATTCTTTTAACCGAAATTCAGTATACAAATTTCATAGCTACGCACTTCTTAACCTATAGAAGAATGCAAATTTTTGTCCTGCTTGCCTCGGACACGCTTTCATAAACTTGCACTCATACATTTTGCGAATATTTGTATGGTACTTGCATGAATTCATAAATTTATACGTATGTGCTGTTTGCTTTCGGTAATTTCTTTGCAGTACCGTTGGTGGTTGGTTCGTTGGTTGAGTGCAGTACCGTACTTTCATAATTTTTTAAATCTATTGTTTGTATTTATGGTATACGTTAGGGATGAAAAATACAAGTGATAACTGTAGATACCGGGATTTCGGTATGTTTTTAATGTTATCCCGGGATACCGGTAGGCGCCTCGGGTTATTACTTTCTTAAGTTCAGTAAAAATGTAATAAACTTCTTGTTTTTGTTTTTTCCTCACAGCTCCAATGTCTGTCTCTCACATCCTCTTCAGGTAGCAAAAGCAAAAACCATACGTTATTTTAATAGAATGATCCTCATAGCGTAGAGAGGCGGTGGCGTTAATCGGGAATAACGACTTAATTCCGAATCACATCAGGACTTCTTTGTTACTGAATACAATGCCCTTCATATGGTTTGACAGGGAGCGAGGAAGATGATAATCGGTCGGTACAAGGTCCGGTGAATACGGCGGTTGCTAAAGATCTTCCCATTTGAGCTCTTGCAGTGCGACTTTGACGACTTGTGTAACATGGGGCCTGACGTGCTCGTAAGGTGTTTACCATATCGATCAGACCTTTTCCGTCAAATAGCCTCATGCACGCGGTGTAAATGGGCAATGTAGAGCTCTTTGTTGACCGTGGCATTCTTTCCAAGCATTTCCCAGTGCACCATGCCCTCCTAGCCCCACCAAACACATATCATGATCTTCTTTGGATGGAGATCCGGCTTGGCTCTCAACTTTCGCGTATCTCCTAGAGCCGACCACTCCTTTCTTAGCTTCATATTCATGTATAGGCACCATTTCTCATCTCCCGTGACAATTCGATACAAAAGGCGCTGTTAATGGCCGGGTGTTGCTCGATGGTAGGCGAGATGCTGAGGAGCACTTTGAAGGCGCCTTTCTTTGTTTTTTTTTTTCATTGAGTCCGTGGGGCACCAAGGCTCCCAATTCTTCGGTAAATCCCATTGAATGATCGCAGTTCTTTTTTTTTATCAATTAGCGGCTGGTTTGGCGACCTTTCTCCTTCAAAACGGATTTGGAACGTTTTTCATCGAATTCAGCCTTCCGCTGCGGGACGTGTCACCGACGTCAAAGTCGCTATTCTTGGACTTTGCAAACCATTTCCGTGCTGTAGACTCGTCTACGACATCTTCTTCATATACACCGCAAATGTCCCGAGCTGCTTCGGCAGCTTTTTGACCTCGATGAAAAGCAAAGAAGAGGTGAGAGAAGAGGTGTCGAAAGTGTTTATTTTTGTCTCCTGGGTATTCCATTTCTTAGCCTCAAAACTAATAAAAAGTTAAATAATTGAAAAATATAATAGAATTAACACATTTTTGTAGAACAGAAAGACTTCTGTCGAATGAATACTTGCCCTATTCCAAACAGCAAAGAAATCGTTGTACAATAAAAAAAGGTACGAGAAATCTATGAACTTATTTCCCAACTCAATTTAAGCGGATTAAGGGAATTTTCGATGGCAACATTGCCGAAAAATGACAGTTAATGTCTATTGCGAATGCAAAAAAAAAAGAAACTTTTAAAGAGAAAAACAAGAATCACCAAAAACAAACATTGTAGCATTAAAATTCTGGAAGAAAATGATGAGAACAATAGAAGAAAGTATTTTATAAAATTTCGTTTAATTTTTAAGTTTAAAAATGCATTTTACCGATGTGAGTTTCAGGTGGCAAGCAGAAAGTAACGTCGTACCTGGATGGAGAGGAACGAGCAGGCTCTCATAACCAAATGGATTAGGATGTTTGAAATTATATTAAATTCTTTGATATTGCGGAGCAGTTTGAGAAATTGCAATTTAATTTTTTTTGATAGTAATTTTTTAGTATGAGTGAAGCTAATATCCATATTTGTCACATGCAATCCATCTTTTACAAAACTATCCAATAAACAAATCACCTGTTCACTGATCCACTAAAATTTTAATCAGAATTAACTTTGTCCATATTCCCGATTAACGTCGCCGTCTGTCTAGAATATAAGGATATTTTATAAGCTTATACAAAATCTATTAGATTAGCCTTTACAGTCAGTCATTTTATACCAAAGGCGGATTCAGACAAGGTGAATCGCTTTCGTGTAACTTCTTTAAATGCTATGAAAAACTGTGCGGCCAGGCACAATTTATTATAAGACCCTACAATTGCTAGCGTATGCCATGCGAATTAGCTTCATCGGTCTTAACAACCGCACTGCTAGTTCTGCCGAATCTGGATAAAAAAGCAAAGTGGGTGGATCTGGAAGTGAACGAGGGCAGCACGAAGTACCTCCTGCCATCAAATAAACAGTCAGTGCATTCGCGTATCGGCATCCACCTAACTATTGGCAATTATGATTTTGAAGTGGTAAGAGACTGCGCTTATTTAGCAGTCAGCATTAACACCGATAATAATGTCACCCTTGAAATCCCATGCGGAATCTCTCTTGACAACAAGTACTACTTTGTACTAAGTAGGTAATTTAGTAATAAAATCCTTTCTCGACGAACAAAGCTAACACTTTCTAAGGCTGTCATCATGCCCGTCCTATTGTAAGACGCTTGGACAATGGCAACATCCGAGAAAGATTCTGAGCAAGATTTCTTTATACTTTAGCAACGGCGAGTATCCCTGGCCGTCGAACAATGAGCTTTACGGCGGCTTAGACATAGGGCAACGAATAAAGAACCATAGGATCCACTGGCTGTGTCTTGCCTTCCAAATGGCTACAAGCACAACGGCTCTGAACATTTACGATGCGGTACCAAAAATTTAGCAGCTAAGCATCGACGGCATCTGGTGCCAACAAAACGGTGCCACTCACCATGCAGCGCACCTACCAATCGATTTATTGCAATATTCAAGCCACAATTGACGCCATACAGCCAGATTTATTGAAAAAAAAATACCATGAAATTATCTACCAGATTATAAAAAAATGCTTTCAACAATATTTCTGTTTTCTATTATCATATTAAGTTTTCGAGCTTTTAATAAAACACCACAGTATTCCAGCAAGGCAGGGATTAAGAAAAGAACTTTACTCGGCTTAACACAGATGACACCTATGCTTCTCTATTTCCTATACCAATCACGTGTCGTAAATATCAATATCCAAGACTGAGTCTTCTTTCTCTATTGCTCTCTTCAGCGGGAAGTATTTTTTAACTGAAAATAAAGAGTTTAAATACAAATAAAATTAAAAGTATTATTTGCATGCGATTTTAATAACATTCAACAGCAGCAAACGCACTACAAACACACACATGTATAGTCACATGACATCCTACCAGCTCTTTGACGAAGCCTGAAGTGCCCTCTATCAATTTCAATTTGTCCTCTCTCACAGGCACTAAACTTTGTACGCGTGCACTAAAGCCACAGAGTGCGCTTTTAATGGGCAATGAGCGCACACATACAAACATACGCACTTACCCGCAGACTTCCTCACTTTGGCAACAACGCGACCATTCGACAATTTCACTTCGCGGAGGCTGCCATGAGTGACTTCTACGTTTTGTTGCTTTGCGTATATAGAGCTTTTGATTGCGTTTCTCGCTCCCTGCTGTGCATTCGACGACAGAACATATATTAAGTTGTTACATCCATTTGCATTTCAAAGGAGTGTGGAAACGCGTGTAAGTAGTTCGGGTAAATGTGTGAGTTCAAGTTAACCCTTTAGCATTTTGAGTCGAGTATGACTTAATCTGTAGGTTGATTCGACTGGTAATTAAAACTCCAATTAGTGCTAAAAACGCGCGGTGGAGCTTAAATATCTAAGCAATTCCAGTAGGATTGACGTTACTAAAATCATGTTTGCCCAAGCACTTCATTTAATGTCATACAAACTTTTGAATAATGGAAAGGGAAACTCTCCATAACTTCTTCCGTAGCTGCGAAGTAACTACTGTGACACATACGTTGAGACTACATGTGCAGCGAGTGTTCAGTACCCTGTAAAAATTGCGTTTGACTTAGATATATCATACCACGACTTAACTGTACATTTCAGTGTTGAGTGAACATCTCCAGGTTTAGTCAATTTTGAAGGATGCCAGTCTTGACGAAATTCCAAATGCTTAAGGGGGTATTCTAGTGTAGAGGCATGAATTTCGCTCGAAGCGCTGTACAAAGGACACAAAAAATATTTTAACGATCCATTTTTTTTATAATTTGTTTAGTGATTAATAATAATTACATGAAAAACAAATCCAAAAAATTAAAATTGACAAAATTATGCGCAGTCAAAGTAGAGGGTCCAAAAAACAGAGGGTGTCCTGGTGTGCATGATTCCAACGCTTCTAGTGATCTGCAAAATAAATACCAAACATATTGTTAATTATTATAGATGCCGCTATCGAATGAGTGCTGGACAAGTTAAAAAAAAAATGTGTTTCACAAAATGGCGGCTGTTTGAAAAAAACATTTTTTTGCATATTTTTTCAACAAACCCGATTTTTTTTTAATCTAAATGAAAAGTTATAGTTTGGAGTTAAGGTCATCCGATGAAGGAACTGGTGAATATACAACTCCCTCCCCAAATTTTGAGTAAACCAGTACATTAGAACTCGAGATACCCAAATTTTCAAAAACGGTTAGGTCGGAACCGATGTCATGTCTCCAAAAAGGCTATACCTCATAAAATAATAGGAATTTTGAAACATCCTTTTAATGGCATGTTCTTAAATGTTTAAACTTTGAAAATATGCAAAAAAAAATTTCGATTTTTTCAGGACTTTACACTAGGGGGTATCCCCTTAAGAATTTCTTCTGCCTCGATAATTTAAAATAAATGGCTGATAAATTTACCATGAATTTTGCATCAAACTACATCCAGATAAAATCTGTGCTGTCGAGGCAAGTACGCCGGGTTCTCACTTCATCACTTTACTAGACTAGGTGCCACTTATACAGAGCCAAGAAAGCGCTTTTATTGTTGTGTGACTGCCTAAAGAGATTTCAATACTAGTCGCGTATTTTATAGAGTCTAAAACTATTCACAGTTCAATTTGGAAATATCTGGAAAGGCAGATAATCTGCATTCAGTAAATAGTATATTATTTTATTGATATGTACCCGGAAAGAAGAGTCTTAAAGGTTTAATCGAAAAAGATTAACTGCGAGCGCTCGGATCATTAAACGAGTTTGAACGCTCATTCTTTGCAAAGTAACTGAGATCATCAGCCTCAAGGCAATTTAATTATTTTGAAGCGTTTTAAAGTTACAAAAAAACTTATTTTCAACAAGTAATGTTAAGTGCATTTAAGCACTCTATGATTTTAATATACATATCCTATGAAGGAGGATATTTTTTTTCCTCATTACTCCTTTCAGCAACATAGGGCTTCTACAAAGCTTCTCCAACGTACGCAAGTAGATGTTATCGCAGGTAAGTCATGCAGGATGGATCTTTCCTGGGTGTTTTTTTACCGAACGCGGCTTTTGCTTCCCTGAAAATTCCAATCTAGGGCTATTTTAGTGATGCCGAGGGGTGATTTTCGAAGATCGTGGCCTATCCAACTCCATTTCCTGAGTGTTAGCTGGCGTAAGGTGGGTTTCTTGTTCGTTTGCCTCCAGAGGTCTCCGTTATTTATTATATTGGGCAAAAATATGATCCATATTATCTCCAAGCATTTATTGGTATAGCATTGAAGTTTCTGAGTGATCGAACAGAGGATATATGCAACTGTTAAAAAAGTTGTTTGTGTGTTTCTTTTCGTCATGACAAACAAAAGGTATTTCATGCTAAAGACGCGCAAAGATTTTTTTTTAACGAATCATGTAAAAACTAATATTATTTCAGGTTTCATTATTTTTATTCCAAATATGGCTCTTAACAATTAAATGAAAAATTGCATAATTTAAATGTCCACCATGTCCAGTCGATTCATGAATACCTAGTTATGGAGAACGTCGAGATACCAATGTTGACGGTTATTCAGCAACACTTTTCCCAACATCAGCAATATTCTCAAGAGAACGTCCAGTTTTTGATCTGCCAGTTCTTTTTCTACCCTCGACAGAACCAGTTTCTTCAAATTTTTTTTGGTCGACCGCGACCTCTGCTCCCTTGCGGGTTCCAGTCCAGTACCGTTCTCGTGATGCTATCCGGTGGTTTTCTCAATATGTAACCTATCCATCGCCACTTTCAGCGTTTGCTTTGTCTGAGGATGGGTTCCTCGATCGTTAATCTCCACAGTGCATCGTTACTGATGATGTTTCGTCAGAATATTCTGCAGATGATGCGGAGACATTTATTGATGAAGGATTGTAGCCTCTGTGTGATGGTGTTAGAGCCCAGCCATGTTTTGCTTCCGTACAACAATACGGACTACACGCATGAGCCAAATATTCGTAGTTTAGTGCGCCTGGCGCGAACTACTCCATACTGTATACATTCGCCCAAATGCCATCCTTACTTCATTTAGCCCGCAGTTGACATCTTCATCTGCTTCACCATCTGCCGTGATGATGCAGCTTCCACTACGCTTTCAACGAATCCACCGGGCACCCGTCAACCAATATCTGCCTTGCGTTATTGTGGTTAACTCTCGTGACCTTGGTCTTGGCGATGTTGACCTCCAGTCGCACAGTGCGTGCCAGCGCGACTAATTTGTCCGCCTTCGCTTGCATGTCAGAGAGTTTGTGAGAGAAGCGTTAGATGTCATCGGCGAAGTACAGGTCCTCAAAATGTCTGGTGAAACTCCATACAATGCCTTTTTTGTGCAGGGTCAGTTGGATCATGACGTTATCAAGGACGATGGCGAAGAGAAGGGGCGAAAGGGGGCAACCTCGCCTTACTCCTGCGTTAGCAGTGAATGGATCGCTGATATCGCCTTTGTGAAGCACTGCCAGTTCGGAGTTCTCGTAGAGGGCTTTGATGAGACGGATTATCATGGTGGGAACTCCCTTTCTAGTCAGTACCAGCCATATTGCGACTCGTTTGATAGTGTCGAACGCCATCTTAAAATCTACGAGCAGCATGTAAAACGGGAAGCGCCGCTCAACTAACTGTTCTACTATAATCCGAAGGGTGTTGGCTTGGTCAACACAGCTTCGGTGAGGGCGAAAACCAGCTTTCTCGTCTCTTAATTATTTCCATACAAAGAATCACGAGTATCACAGATCAAATCATCATGTACAGTCAAGGAAGTATTCACTACTGCCATCTAGGCGTCACTTTTGAACAAAGTCGGCAAAGCTTACTCTTGCGAGCAGAACACTCAACACACGTATCCTTATTCTCTTAAAACCAGTCTCCGAACGGGAAATATGTTTTTTTATTAGGAGCTTTTCCATGGTGGAGGTTTGCCATTGCCTGCCGAGGGGCGACCGCTATTAGAAAAATGTTTTTCTTCATTTTGGTGTTTCACCAAAATTCGAACCTACGTTCTCTCTAAATTCCGTATGGTAATGACGCATCAACCCAATTTTAAAATAGAAGCAATGTAATTGAGTTCCGGAGAAATTTAGATAGCAGTTTGTATCCTCAACTCATACAATGTTCTTTAAAGATATAATATTATCTCTTATTCCCTCCACGTATTTTTGCGAACAATTTTTTTTCTGATTTTAAATTGATTTGTTCCTTGTTGTTATTGTTTGAAATAACATACAATAATACTTGTAAATACTGTAAGCTTTAAGAATTGATTTGTTATGTCTCGTATTAAGTTAATAAAATAGTTCCAATTTATAATAACGAATAAAAGGATACTGAATACGAAATTCAGCACTTAAGGGGTTAAACACATGAGCTCATATATGTATACTGAACGCATGCATGTATGTATGTATGTATTGCTACTGCTTTTACAATATTATTACACGCTTCGCTTGACGCACTTAACCAACAGCAACCAGTTTTGGGGGATGGGGGAGAATATCTTATTTTACACGAGTTTTTATGTACACATATTTTTATCGGCACCTACACACAGATGCGCACATACGGGGTTTGTGCCTCGATATACTCATGGCAGAGTTCAACGATAAATTGAATAATTTTTAAGCCATTTCTTATGCTGTTTTGCCATAAGATCTTCCGCAACTACTTGTTTGAAATGAAAATACCGAAGAACTTGAACCAAAGCAAAGAGAGTAAAGGGTGATAAAAGTGTCACGCTTCAAGTAATAGGGTATGTCAAACCTCATATAAAATAAAATTTATATTTGTAGGGCATGACCAGCACAGAAATTAACTCTAAACCTACCCACACGGGCTTTCAATATTTGGCCTTTATTTCAGGCAAATGATCTATGGAAAGCTTCGAGAGATCATTAATAGTTTGAGCCCAGAGATAAATGCTGAAGTAGTCGTTCAGAGCACTTATTGTGTTTCGCTTGTTGCCAGAGTGTGGCAGCCAATTAGCTATTTGGCGTTTACTCTAACCCACGTAGCAAATTTTATTAGCAGCCTTCATTACGTCACTCCTCTCCTCGCTTACGAGCGATTCTACTCTTCTAAAACTTACGTTTTACTTTTGCCTTGCTTGGTTATGAATGTATGAAAATTACGTGTGTTACAATGCTGGGTTATTATTCTTTTTTCCGTCCATTTATGCAACGGAAAAGACTATCATTCGGAAGCGCACAGGTTCGAATCTCTGGCAAATCAAATGCTTAAAACGGATAGTGATCGCTCCTTGGCAGGCAATGACACACTTTTGCTATGAAAAAGCTTCTCATAAGAAACCATATGCCAGTAGCAGGCGTCTCCAAAATGAATATCCCGCAATTTATGGAACAACATCAAGACGCTCCCCAAAAACTGGAAGAGGTTCTCGGCCAAACACCCAAAAAGAGTGTAAGCGCAATCTATAACTTAATTTTAAGGAGAGATGGCGTTACCAATATAAAATCGCAACAAGTCATACATTAACTAACGTCATTGTGAAGCGTTATTATTGCGCTTTATTTTTCAGTATGTGTCATTTCGTTAAAGTGTAAACAATATTTTTTTTTGTAGCCATCAACTTTTGTGCCAAAAAAACGCAATTTTCGGGAAGCATTACTTTTCTGTTTCAATTGGAAGAAACAAGCAGCTGAAAGTCATCGATTGCTGTGTGAAGCTTATGGTGAATATGCTCCATCGCAACAAACGTGTGAGTACTGGTTTCGATGTTTTAAGAGTGGAGATTTTGACTTGGAAAACAAGGAACGTCCAGGACAGCCAAAAAAGTTTGAAGATGAAGAATTAGAGGCATTACTCGATGAAGATTGCTGTCAAACTCAAGAAGAACTAGCAAAATCATTAGGAGTCACTCAAGCAGCCATTTCAAAATGTTTAAAAGCAGCCGGATTCATTCAAAAGCTTGGAAATTGGGTTCCCCATGAATTGAAGCCGAGAGACGTTGAAAGGCGAAAATGCATGGCCGAATTGCTGCTTGAACGCCACAAATTGAAGTCGTTTTTGCATCGGGTTGTGACTGGGGATGAAAAATGGATCCATTATGGCAACCCTAAGCGCAAAATATCATACGTGAAGCCCGGCCAACCAGCGAAACCGACGCCGAAGAAGTATATTCATTGCGCCAAGGTAATGCTCTGTATTTGGTGAGATCAAAAAGGTGTGATCTATTATGAGCTGTTGAAATCGGCCCAGACGATCACAGGGGACCACTACCGAACAAAATTTATTCGTTTGAAGAGGCATCGACCAGGCACGAGGCCATAATTTTACAACATGATAACGCTCGGACGCATATTGCTCAACCGGCCAAAACATATTTGGAAAACAGTGTATTGGAAATTTTACCTCACCCGCCTTATTGCCCAGACATTGCCACGTCCGACTACCATTTGTTCCGGTCGATGCAGAATACGATTCACTTCAGTTGAGGGTATCAAAAATTGGCTCGATTCCTTCTTGGCAGCCAAGCCGGCGCAATTCTTCAGGGACGATATCCACAAATTACGAGAAAGATAGGAAAAAGTAGTGGCTAACGATGGACAATACTTTGAATAAAATATATTGTACTAAATTTTTATAATAAAGTTTCAAATTCACTCAGAAAATACTTAAAATTAAGTTATAGAACATAAAAAAAGGAAAATTGGGCGACCTTGCATAGGTCCGTCCTGGTGTACTGCTAATAATCGACTACTTCAACGAACTCATAAGCAAACTGAATGCTTGAGGCATCATGCTTGGGGCTTCTTCTTCGAAAAGGATTAGGGGTTTATTTGTGTTTACCGCCAATTTGAATGCAGTTTTGATGGATAAAATTTACCAAAAATCATCATTGCCATAACCTGAAAAGATATTTGGAAAAACTAGCCAACCTTGGATTTTACAAGGAGGCAACGATCCAAAGCATCGAAGCCGCAATTGTGTAGAGTGGAAACAGCAAAATAGGATTGAAATATTGGATTGGTTGTTCTTGTTGTCATAACAGCAAAAACATTCCCCTTCCATGTACGGGGTCCTGCTGGAATGACCGTCCTTGGACGGATATAAATCCGGTTTGTTTCAGTAACGAAGAACCGATCATGGGAACGATATTCGATTGGTCTTCACAGTCGCTTGATGCTAACCTTATTGAAATGTTTAAACAGTGGTTAAGCAAAAACTTAAGAGAAAACAAATGTAGACGGTGAAACAGTTATGAAGCTAAATTCGGCTGAGTTGGAGCCGATTACCTGCACAACTTACGCAGAAATTAGCTTAAAGTATGACTCAAAGATGCGCAGCCGGAACAGCTAATGGCGGTGACCATATATTTTATTGAATATATTGCGTATAATAAACTGAATACAGTAGATTCTGTTTTTGTGCGGTAGATACGTTCCGCAAGAAACAGCATAAAAAAAGCTACCAGTTCTATAGTAAAACTATAGACCCGTTTCAAAAGTGCTAAGAACCGCATAAATCTGAAATAATGTAATAAAATCGCATAAAAAAGGGCACTAGTCCCATATTATAACTATAGATATATTGCATAGACCGCATGAATCTGAAATAATTAAATAAAATCGCGTAAACAAAATATTGTATTTTTGAAAATTATATCTTTATTTAAGAAACGTCAGAATCGAAAAATAAATTTACGTCAGAAATAGAATCAGACAATACCCACATGTTGCGCGTTCGTTTAGGATTTGGCGTAAAATCACTTTCGTCACTTGAGGAAATGTACACGTCTGATCTAGATAGTTATGCAGGCGGTTCCATACTTGTAGGGTTAGCATTTCTGATGTAATCTGTGATGAGTTTTTGCTTAGCTGGTTTAGAATCTTGTTTATATGTACAATTCCCGATAGGTCGACATGCATTTTTTAATTAAAAAAAAAACCGCACTATTTCAAAACCGCATAAAAAAAGCCGCATAAAAACAGAACCTATTGTATATGCAATTTTGGTTTCGTCGAAACCATTTATTTATTTAAAATAGTCCCCTCTGGCCTCGATACACTGTTTTGCGCGATCTAAAAGCTTTTCAAAAGCGTGTCTCAGGTCACTGGCCGGAATGTCTTTCAGGATGTCGGTATAAGTCTTTTGGATGGCCTCTACGAACGCAAAACGTTTTCCTTTCATGACAAAATGCCATTTTCCGAATAGGTAGAAGTCACAGGAAGCCATATCAGGCGAATATGGTGAGTGATTGATGGTTAAATTGCGATTTCTAGTCAAAAAATCAGTCACAAGAGTAGATCGATGAGATGGTGCAATATCATGCAATAAGCGCCAGCTTCCTCCTTCGCGGTATTCAGGGCGAATTCGACGAATGCGATGCAACAAATGCTTCAAAACGCCAAGATAGAAAATTGCATCGGCGGTTTGGCCCATTTACACGAACTCCTTGTGGACGATTACCTTGGAATCCTAAAAACAAATGAGCATCGACTTGATTTTTGACTTCTCTAAACACGATTTTTTGGGCAGTGGCTCGCCTGGCTCGTCTTCATTCGGCACTTTGACGCCACTTTCAGGTCCATGTTGGAAACACCACGTTTCGGCACCAGTTGCAATGTAGTAAAGGAAGCCCTCATCCTTTCTCGCCTCCTTAATGACGTCTTTCGAATGTTGAATTCCGAGCAGTTTTTGGTCCTCAGTTAACTTAAGCGGAATGAAACGTGCACAGACCTTTCGTAAGCCCAAATGATAAGTGAAAATGCGATAAATCGATGTTTTATAGATATTCAACTACGATTCCATGAATTTCAACGAAGATTTCGGTTAATTTTCGATAAATTTGCAAACAATTTCGATGAAGTTTTCAGCGATTACTGATTTTGAGCGGTCTGTGTGTTCATAGTCATTTATGTCCTCACAACCATCTCTGAAAGGTTTAAACCACTCATGAACTCTGGCACGAGGTAGACAATCATCGCCATAAACTTTTTTCATCAATTCGAATGTTTCGGTTAACGTTTTACCGATTTTAAAACAAAATTTGATGTTAGCTCTTTGTTCAAAACTCATTTTTGTACCGATGACACCAACATACTGACACTTTAGACGCAATAACTTCGCTTCCACTGAACTGAATGTCACCAAGTTTTCACTGAAAGTCAGCTAGGAATGTAACTTCCAACGCACTAACTCATTAAAACGATGGCGCTATCAAAAATATTTGTATGACTCCGGTCTTGTTTACTTTGGACTTCACCTTGTAAATCGATCATGAAACAGTTTTAGGCCATTTTCATTTTACGCAAAAATAATTTACTTATTTTTCCCCATACAATGCAGTTTGTTCGAATCGAATTGGTCAAATTGTTTTGAAGTTAGTCAGGGCCCGAAAAAATCAAGATTTTCTATAATTTTTGTTTGCTAGTCAATTGTTTTATTTTACAAAAATAAATAATAATACATCATGTTTCGACTTGACAAAAAATTAATAATTGTAAAAGTTATCGCTGTTTGTGTCGAGCCTGTTTCTCCAGAAGTCTTGTGCCTGATCAAAGCTTTTTTTTCATAATTAACAATATGGCGGCCTCAGGAAATATTCTTCAGATTTTCAAGAAAAAAAAACCGACAATTAATTGTTTAAAAAAATGTTTGAAAAAAAAACAATTCTTCTATCAGGCACGAATTTTTAATGTTTTTAAAAAGCAGTATACACTTTATTGTAATCTACCGATCGGAAGTATTTTGATGTACAGAATAACGAAACTAACGGCCCCTCTCCGTTCGTACGCTCAGCGGTTAGGGAGAAACATTAATTTTAAAACCTAGTTTTGCCATCAGACACCCAGTATGACCTCTAAATAGACATTCACTAAAAAAATCTTGCATTACTCTGGAAAGTAACGGTAACACAAGTGCGAAGGAAAACCTCACAGAAACGTATCCCTGTTTTAATTTCTTTCCGTAATTAAATTTGCGTTAAGCTCTTTCCATTGCCTGCACAATAACAAAAAATAGGAATATATGGCCTCGCGGTAAGGATGCAGAAAACTATGCAAATGGTATCGTGAGCATTATATCGTATGTATGTACGTATATTAAAAACTAATTTACTTGGTAATTACTTTAATTCACCTTACAAAATGTTTCCTTAAACTCATTTCCATTCAATTCATTTCCTTTATTCGTATGTTTATCTTATTCCCGATTGCAGCATTTAACCTCCTCAAATCGTAACTCAATCAGAAATGTAAACTTTCAGTTCGCCATTGTTCGTCTTCTGTTTGCTGACAGTCTCACTATTAGGTGTTCAATTTTTGCTTTCGATGTATTATGAAAGCGCTTTTAATCGTGTTTCTCTTGGCTGCTCAACAGCACTTGTCACACGCCTCCACGTCATTCCCTTCAAAGTGCTTTAGCGGAGAGTTGATCTGGAATGGAGTACGATGACGAGCGGCATACAAGGATGCGGTGTGCAGCAATCAGCAAGTGCCAAGTGGCAGCTAAAAAAAGTTTTAGCAGCAACAATTGAAAGTGGGAAGGAACAATTTTCCTTGCGCGGATATTTGAAAGAAGAAAACGAAATTTCTACTCCGACTATTAACACGTTGATGGATGGTAAAAGTTTCAGTGAGGTGCAACAAACGAAACTCGATTCTTTGCAAGAGTAGTTCAAGTTTAAAATTTCAACACTTATAAACGAGGTGAATAAAATAAGTTGAAGGTTTCATATTTCCCGGGCTACGTGTATTCGACTTGCGATTATTATTTTTTTTTATGTTGGTACACAAGTCTCAAAGATATGTTCACGGTTTTAGCAATATGGGATATTTTTTGCTTGTTTGTGAGAGACATAAATAAGACAAGTGTTTTGCATGCTGAACATTTTCCTGCTATCGACTGTCGGCTCTCGTGGACTCTTCCATTGCGACGATTGGACTTTGGTTTCGATCATCGTTGATGTCATTCAACAATTCCTGATATGACGTTGTTTTTGCTCAAAATTCAGCAATTTTGGAACGAGCTTTGCTGCCACACACTTCATGCCGAAAATTTCCGAAAAAAGACTGCATAGCATAAGCCAAACAATATGCAGATATGCCGACATCCTCAGTAACTTCTCTAATTGTGATTCGACGATTCTCCACAACAATTTTCTTAACTTTCTCAACAGTTTCATCGGCTGTTGATGTGCTGGGGCGTCCGGACCAAGCGTCGTCATTCACATCTTCTCCACCTTGTGTGAAATGCTTGTATCACTTGTAAACATGTTTGTGACTTTTTGATTACTCTCACCGTATGCCACTGTCAACATTTCAAGTGTATTTGAGCACTTAATTCCATCTTTCACACAAAATTTTAACTTCTTTGGTCCATTTTTTTCGATGGCAGAAAATCAACGAACACGCAAAACACTTGTCCTATTTATGTCTCTCACAATCAAACTAAATATCCTATATTGCTAAAACCGTGAACATATTCCGAGACGAGTTCACCAACATAAAAAAAATAGTAATCGCAAGTCCAATGTACATACGTAGCCTGCGAAATTAGAAAATTCACCTTATTTGTTGAACACACCTCGGTTGTGCAATAAGTTCTGCGTTTCGATAAGAGAGGACATTGCTACTAGCCTAAGGTTTTTTTATTTTATTCGTACACTTTTCATATGAACGTATGGGGAGTTTCATTTCAATCTATCAGTTCACTCTTTGTTTACAAGCCATTAAGTATCGACGTGCCACAGTATTTTATAAATACATTGGAAAAAATCAAGTATCGTGCAATGATTGAATTTTAATTTTGCAAGGTTTAGAAGCAACGGAAATTTATGAACGAATATTGAAAGTGTATAAGGAATTTTCACCATCAATTAGTACAGTCGAAAGATGGGTTGCTTAATTTAAACGTGGTTGTACAAGACTTGAAGACGATCCACGTCAAGTACGTCCAAAAACATCAACAACACCAGAGATTCAGAAGAATGCAAGAAATAGTATGGGAACATCGGTAAGTGATTGAAAGAGATTTTGTAGGGAGCCACATTCGTTAATAATGGAACAAAAACATATTCGAATGCGGCTTTTTAGCATTTAGAGCGTTTACGAAAGAATAAAGTGGATTTGGTGCATAGATTCATCACTATGGATAAGACTTGGGTCTATCACCATGATACTAAATCAAAACAAGAGGCTAAGGAGCGGTGTAGACGGTGGCTCCGAGACGAGTTCGTGTCCAGAAATCGGCCAAGAAGGTTTGAGCATAAGTTTTTTGGAATGCGAAAGGAATTTTTACTTGCAAACTAGAACAACAAGAAATTCTGAATATTACTGTAACCAGGTGTAAGAAAAAGTTCGTGAAAAAAGACTCGATTTGCAAAGAAAAAAATTCGTTTTCATCAGGACAATGCACCGTGTCACAAAAGCATTTTGACAATGGCAAAAATCCATGAATTATAGTTCGAATTGTAGGATCATCCAAAATGTTCACCATATTTGGCTCTTAGCAACTTGTACTTGTTTCCAGACCTAAAAACAATGCATCCGTGGAAAGCGTTTTCCATCAGATGATGAGATCATAACAGCTGTGGAGGCGTACTTTGCAGCCCTTCCAGATTCTCACTTCAGGGATGGAGTTCACGAACTGAAATCTCGTTGGAAGTAGTACATTAATGCTCCGGGAGACAATACTGAATAATAAAATGCATTTCGAACCGTAAAATTATGTTTTTCTTATCGAACCGCAAAAATTATTGAACAACCTAGTGAGTACATAATAATACTGCGCAGTTTGGGCAAAATTTGACTGACGCATTCCAAACCCAATAGCGTCCCCTACTTTGCCAAATTAGCGACAGCTTTCGAGATAGCGGTATTTGAAAATTTCCCACTTTCCACAACCAGTCTGGCAAAAGGCTGCACGCCATTCCGTTTATACAGGGTGGGCCATATAGCGTTTGCTTTTTGAACCACCTATTTTTTTGAGAATGGTAACACAAATGACATGTCAAATGTGTTCATAATTTACTTAAAGGTTCGACATTTACGAAATGGGACGCTATACGCTTGAACAAAATTGGGAAATATTGAAAACCTATTTCCAAAGTGGTGAGTCTTCTTCTTCTTCCGCAGTTACAGTAAATGGCGAGCATTACCGTGACATGCTCAACAAGTTTTTGTTTCCAAAAATTTAAGAGGATGACATGAACGACATTTGGTTTCAACAGGACGGTGCAACTTGTCACACTGCCAAAGTTACACTCGAACTTTTGGCTACCGTTTTTGAATTCCAATATCAATTAGGCGCCTCAGAACTGTGATTTAAGCCCATTGGACTATTTTTTGTGGGGAGCCGTTAAGGAGAAATGCTATGCGAACCATCCAGAGACGATTGATGCTTTAAAAGACGAAATCGAAGTTGCCATTCATGAAATTGGAGCCCAAGCAATCGAAAATGTGCTTAAAAATTGGGTTGATCGAATGGCCTACTGTAAAGCCAGTCGTGGCAGTCATTTGAACGATATTATTTTTCATTCATAAATGAAAATGTTCAATCTTCAAAATAAAAAAAAAATTGAAAAAATATTGATTAGTTTTTTTTTATAGCCGATTTAAAAAGCAAATTTTACATGGCCCACCCTATAGGTAGATATCATATATATGTAAATATAATTTCCGGATATCGCATCACACTTTTCATCACGGCTTTCATTATTGCCATCACTTCAGCCTGAAAGGCACTACAGTAGTCGGGGTGCCGAAAACGGAAGGCGATCTTCAGATGTTCGGAGCATACACCTCCATCCACCCTGTCTCGAGCTTTGAGCCATCTGTGTATACATGGATGGGCTCGCCCTGTCTTACCCGTTCCGTTTCGTTCCCAATCTTCCCTTAAGGGTAGGAGGGTCGAAAACGCTGTAATGGCAAGTGTAGGCGGGAGTGCATAGTCCACCAGTCCGGGAAGCTCCAAAGTGCCAGCCAGGATTTTACCGAGACCATAATCCATGTTTGACCACTTAGAAGTTTAATGTCACATGTAATGCTTTCGATGGTGTGATTGACATCTGGCCGGTTATCTGAACAAATACTAGTCTTTAAATCTTGTCATGTTTTTTTATGTTCACACCCTTTTAAGTGCATTCCACCATATTAAAATAACCATAGTAGAGAATTGGCCTAACCACTGCTGTGTACAGTCAGTGTATCATTCTGGGATCCAATCTCCATTTCTTTTCAATTAGTCTTCCGCAGGAGTACAACGCAGTTATTAGCTTTACGTGCTCTGTCTGCGACTGTGAGCCCCCAATTTAGCTTCCAGTACAAGTCCTCGATATTTTGCTCTTTCTGTTGCAGAGCAGGTGTTTAATGTTTCCTGCTAAACAGTATCAGATCCGATTTTTTCGGATTTATTTCTAGTCCTCGACTTTTACACCAAAGTGATAATCTCTTGAGAGATCTTTTGTTGGAAGTCACATAATGTTGGAAAGTGTTTCCCCGAGAATGCTATTACAATATCATCGGCATATGATATTAGTTTACCTCCCCTTTTGCGAAATGGACATAGAAAGCTCAGAACATGTGCTTTGTGAATGTCCTGCGTTGGGCAGACAGAGACTTCATCACCTTGGTGGTATCGTAATATCTCCATGCAATCTTTGGAACAACAAACCCAAAATTGTGCTAAAATTTTTAAAAAGCCTAATACTCTAGGGTTACAAAAATAGGCCTTTCACAATAGATCAGCTCTGGTCGCAGTGCGTAATGGCCTTCTTATAATAATAATACCTCTCATTTTTCAAGTTCTTGAAGAAGATTATTGACAGTTAGATTCTACATAAGTGGAGGGATTACCCCACCTTTGGGGTAATGCGTTTATTGCACTCCTAATATTGTAAATCAAAACCTTTAACTAAAAAGAAGTTGAAGAATTATGAAAATGCATGTATTCAAAACATAAAGTAAATGGTGAATGGTAAATTGTAAATCCACACCATTTTGTATCACAATGAAAATTAATGGTATACGCGTAGCATTCACGTCCGCCAACGTGTTAATTTGAGCATACAACCGAAACTTGCCTGCCGGCATGTTTTGCCTGCCACTTTCTACACTACTTCTTCGCCAGTTTTTCTTTTCCATTTCACAATTTTCTATTTATCCTTTTTCAGGCGCTCTATTTGCCGCTTTGAATGCTAGATCCTTTTATGCCTTTTTTTAACCTGAAATGCTCCATTTGAATTTGACAAAACATGTCGTGAAAAAGTTTTCGGTACGCCTGGCTCCTGCTTAAGTAAGTATTTCCGTGGCATAAATGTTGATTGTTCGTGTTGTGTGTGTGTGTGTTTATGTTGTGCCTCTTTGTTGATTTTGCCTATTGGCATTTGACGCATTCGAATCGTGGCACTCATTGTTTGTTGATTTCCTATTCCCATTTAGGCATCTACACCCACGCTGGTGGAAATTTTTCTTCTTCGATATTTTCTATTTATTTTTTTGTTTCTTCTATTTTATTTTTTATTGCACTCCATTCCCATTTGTTGCTGCTAATCAAACAATATTAATACACTCACACAATGTATCAAGCCACGCACCGAATAACCACAATAACAAGGATAAAAACAAACAAATACTTTCGAAAACTTTTATAGTTGTCTAACACGCTTTACTACTTCAGTTGCTTCACCATTCCATTTCATTTTTACCACCGAACGTTTGCCCATGTATTCGCTCATAGCATAAGTACATATGTATATGCATACATACTCACACTTAAATGTGTACATATATCAAGGACACGCACGCTCTGCATTGTATGTGGGCAGAGAAAACTCACGTGTGTACGAGATTTTATGTTCCTGCTTTAATTTACGCTTAAAAAGTTCGCCCTCATTGCAGACGGGACAATGTGAATTGCAAAAGTTTCTGGTGTTTCCATTTGGTTTCATGCTCGGACGTGATTTGCAACAAACAAATAATTTTTGTACTACAAAAATTCAAAAAAGAAACATCTGTGTGCTCATCCAAGGAGCAATACACGCAACCAAGTAATAGTACTCTGCACGCCACCAGATTAAGATCAGAGTTGAATAACTGTTGCGAGAATACTGAAGGTTGCGTATACATTAGGGCGGGTCGATTTAAAAATCGCTCATTGCTCTGTGAAAATCGTATTCTAGGGACCAAAATAAGAAACTTTGCCGAAGGAACCATACCTCTAAAACGAATTCTGATGTCCCCCATTTTGGGTCGAACGAAAAATCCCACTTTGACTCATTTAGAGTGCTCCAATCGAGTCCAAATGTATGACCGACCCCCACTAACTTTGGACGACCGATCCACCCATGCCAGTGGTACACCCCCTGGAACTCCCCTGGGGGGTTCCCCATACAATCATTTCAAAATATCACCATTTTTGGCCTTTACATGAGAAAAGAAACTAAAAAGTTCGACGGAAATTGGGGGACATCAGAATTCGTTTTAGAGGTATGGTTCCTTCGGCAAAGTTTCTTATTTTGATCCCTAGAATATGATTTTCACAGAGCAATGGGCGATTTTTTTGCCTCCCCACAAATCGACTCGGCCAAGTATACATACATACATATATACCGCTATTCGTTTCTCAATGAATTTGAGAGACGTCGTTTTAGAGATTTATTAGAACTTTTTTGTATGCAAAAAAAACTTCTTCTTTCAATTCTTTTGCACTGTTTACTTTAATCAAACCTTACTTTCCATTTTTGCTTTTGTAAAAGCTGAGTTCTCTTCAAAATCTCCTCCAAAATGGTGTCAGGGTACAACACCTCCATTGTGAGGTGTTGCGCTGAACGGACGTGTTTTAATATGCTAGTGTTGTGCTTTGATTTTTTAGTTCGATATTATTCTTTTGCTTTTTTTTTCTCAATGTTAAAAAATTAGCTTTACCTCAAGAAGTTTAAATATTCGAAGAATCATTTGTATTTCGTTAAATATAAGCGAACGTTAAAGGAATTCAACGATTTAAATAAATCTCTCTATAATAGCTATATTAAAAACATGGAGTTAAACATTAAAGAAAATCACAAAATCTTCTGGAAATACATAAAATCTAGAAGGAGTAGTGCCAGTGTTCTCACTGGTATGTTTTTTGATAATACTCAGGCGCGAAACCCCAGTGAAGCGGCAAACTTATTTGCTGAGTTTTTTAAATCCAATTTTGTTGACGAAGAACTTGATCCTGCGTCCGACTTTTCTTCTAACTTAGTTTATGCCCTGAACTGTGGAGGTCTATTCCTCTCTCATGAGGATATTAGTAAAGCTTTAATTAAGTTAAATTCATCCTCTCAAACTGATGCTCATGGACTTTCAGCAGTTTTGATAAAAAGTTGTCCGGCCTTGGTCGATCCCCTGAAAATTATTTTCAACAAATCTTTATCGTTGGGGTGTTTCATTGACGCTCTCTTTCATTACGCCCTTCTTTAAGAGTGGTAATAAAAATTACGTTAGAAATTATAGGCCTATTTCAAAGTTGTCAGGTTAGGTTAGGTTAGCCTGGTTGGCAATAAGCCACGCATAGACCTTTTGGTCCCTAGCGATACCAGATAGAGACCGAACTCTATGAATCCCTAAAGTAGACATCGTGTAGGATGTCAGCGCTTTTGGCGAATCTAAGTAGGTCTGGGAGCTCCGCTTTTGAGACGTCTTCCAGACCCTCAAACAGTGGGGCTCCCAGGCATCTTAGTCGCGTTTTTGATAATGCCGGACAAACGCACAGAAGGTGTTCTAGAGTCTCCTCAACATCCTCTCTGCATTTTCTGCATTTGTCCGTGTTAGCAATCCCTATCTTGTACGCATGTGCAGCCAATAGATTGTGACCTGTTAGCATACCTATGATAGTTCTGCATTCCTTTCGCGAGAGCGTAAGTACGAATTGAGTGAGTTTTTTGTCGTTGGTTCTACACATGAGTTGTCAACTATTTCCAAAATTTTTGAACACGCGGTTTATGCAAAGCTGTGCTTTGCGGTTAAATCTTTAATTTGCCCCTATCAGCATGGGTTTATTGCTAACAGATCTACAGTATCTAATCTGGCTGTTTTGAGTGAATACTGCATTGATTCTTTCTCGGCTGGCTTCCAGGTCGATTGTATTTACACCGACTTTTCGAAAGCCTTCGACAAAGTTTCTCATAGAATCTTAGTTTAAAAATTAGCTTGTTTTGGCTTTCATTCTGCATTTCCTCAATGGATAAACTCTTATTTGAGCAATAGACGTTGTGTTGTAACAATTGATGGTATTTCATCTACCCCTTTGCTGCCACCTCTGGTGTTCCGCGCGGAAGTATTTTGGGACAGCGTTATTTATTAATGACATCAAAAGTTGTTTCTCATATGCTAAATTTTTGCTTTATGCTGATGACCTTAAGATATTCTCAGCGATCAAGACTCAAGAGGATGCCACTAAACTTCAAGCCGATTTGAATAGGCTTTACTTGTGGTGCCAGAATTCACGACTTTCACTGAACTTTTCTAATAATACAGTATCTCAACATATGTCCTGCAGTGTGTTAGCGAGTTTAAGGGCCTTGGCCTTTGACAACAAATTCTCTTTTAATAACCATATAAATTATATTACTTCAAAATCTTTTTCGATGTTGGGCTTCGTCAGACGGAACGCCACTAAGTTCTCTGATCCCTACACTATTAAGTTACTCTATGTATATATCTTTTGTTAGATCTCATTTAGAATATGCTGTGTTTATTTGGAGACAGTGTAGTCAGCAGGCTATCAATAGAATCGAACGTGTGCAAAAAATATTTCTCAAATATGCCCTTCGGTCTCTGTATTTTATTGATTCATAGACTTAAATAAATAAATATTCCAATTCAATCTGAGTTGTCATGAGAGTACATTAAAGTAACTATTCTTGTTCTTCTTGATTCGCGCAATAACCGCTTAAGCGAATTCGGTGGTGTTTAACAAAGCGCACCAGTCATTATTTTCTCGTGCACACCAAGTGAAGCCAGGGCCCCATACATCTGATCTTCCAAACGCAAAAGAGGGCGTCTTCTTCTACTACCAGCAGTGGGTACCGCATCGAATACTTTCGAGCTGCTGGGTCTCGCGGCAAAACTCATACAGCTCATTCTTAGATCATTTACGATATTCGCCGTCGCCAAAGTGCAAATATCCAGAAATATTTCGCAAAATATTTGTCTCGGATAGTCTAATGGCTGTCGCAACGAATATTGCCATCATCAGCCAAGCTTTTGTGCCATACAATGGAATGGATATATGCAATAAGGGGCTTATAAAGTGTTAGTTTTGTTCGCCGAGAGGATCAGTTCTCCACTTAGTCAGAAGTAGCACTTGTTGTCAAGAGAGATTCTGCGTTCGATTTCAAGGTTGACATTATTATCGGTGTTTATACTGGTTTCTAGATTAACGAAGTCTCTTACAACTTCAAAGTCATAATTGTCCACAATAACGTAAATGTCGATACGCGAATCCGCCAACAGCTTATTTTCCGACAGAAGACCACCTTATCTGAAACCTCCTTTGGTATCTAACGACTTGGAGCGGTACTCCACTTATCTGGTGGCGCTACTCGTATTTCTCAACGTCATTCTGAATAGCCCAGACATCGCAGCATATACGCAACTCCTTTTCGTGCTGTGAAAAGCGCCTTTACAATCGACGAATAAATGGTGTGTGCAGATTCTCCTTTCAATGGACCTAACGCATTGTGATCTGGTCAATAGTTGATTTACCAAGTTTGATAAAGTCCAATCAGTTATCTAATGGGGGAGTTCAGCGTCAGGCGCAATACATTAGACAGAAGACTGATTCCGTAGTAGATAAACATTTATTCTCCATAAATAAAAATGGTTTCATTTTGCAAGTCAATTAAGACTATAATTAAAAAATGGGAAATTGACTGTAAAAAATATGGCACAATTCCAGTGGATATAACTTTTGACCATGGATGCTTTCCATTTCAATTCAACCGGGCTATTCGGGTCATGTTCTTCGATTTCGATGTAACTGAAATATGTTGCTCTCTGGTCAAAATAATGAGACACGTACTTTTTTGTTCGCCCGAAAAAAATTTTTTTCAAGAGTTATAGGCAATTTTGTTTCTGGGCTCAAACTCGATTTTTTTTAATTATATAAGAAAAAAAAATTTTTAAATGCCCATAACTTAGTCAAAAATGAACCGATTTTAATAATTCTGGTTTCAAAATGATCGTAATTACTTACACGAGCGACTTCGTGTAGAAGCAATTGCAAAAAAGTAGGAGAAAATTTTTTATTTAGCAAAAAAGAAAAAAAAATTAAATTTTTTCGAAATTCAATATTTCAAAAAGTGTATTTTTTTTTTTTTATAACTTTTTCCAAATTAAAAGGACATCTCAAACTTTAATTGAGCTGAATGCCTAGTAGTTAAAATGAGTTGTTTTTGAGTAATGAATTTTTGAGTAAAAACCCTGTTTCGCACTTTTTGTTTTTTGCAAAATAAAAAATTTTCAAATACTTTTTTGAAATTGGTCTGCATGAAGTCGCTCGTGTAAGTAATTACGATTATTTTGAACCCAGAATCATTCAAATCGGCTTATTTTTGACTAAGTTATGAGTAATTAAAAAAAATTTTCTTATATAGATTCTTTCCATTTCAATTCAAAAGGGCTATTCGGGACATGTTCTTCGATTTCGATGTAACTCAAATATGTTGCTCTCTGGTCAAAATAATGAGACACGTATTTTTTTGTTCGCCCAAAAAAATTTTTTTTCAAGCTTTATCGGCAATTTTGCTTTTCGGCTCAAAATCGATTTTTTTTTAATAATATAAGAAAATTTTTTTTTTTAAATGCTCATAACTTAGTCAAAAAGGAATCGATTTTAATAATTCTGGTTTCAAAATGATCGTAATTACTTACACGAGCGACTTCGTGTAGAAGCAATTGCAAAAAAGTAGGAGAAAATTTTTTATTTAGCAAAAAAGAAAAAAAAATTAAATTGTTTCGAAATTCAATATTTCAAAAAGTGTATTTTTTTTTTTTTTATAACTTTTTCCAAATTAAAAGGACATCTCAAACTTTAATTGAGCTGAATGCCTAGTAGTTAAAATGAGTTGTTTTTGAGTAATGAATTTTTGAGTAAAAACCCTGTTTCGCACTTTTTGTTTTTTGCAAAATAAAAAATTTTCAAATACTTTTTTGAAATTGGTCTGCATGAAGTCGCTCGTGTAAGTAATTACGATTATTTTGAACCCAGAATCATTCAAATCGGCTTATTTTTGACTAAGTTATGAGTAATTAAAAAAAATTTTCTTATATAGATTCTTTCCATTTCAATTCAAAAGGGCTATTCGGGACATGTTCTTCGATTTCGATGTAACTCAAATATGTTGCTCTCTGGTCAAAATAATGAGACACGTATTTTTTTGTTCGCCCAAAAAAATTTTTTTTCAAGCTTTATCGGCAATTTTGCTTTTCGGCTCAAAATCGATTTTTTTTTAATAATATAAGAAAATTTTTTTTTTTAAATGCCCATAACTTAGTCAAAAATGAACCGATTTTAATAATTCTGGTTTCAAAATGATCGTAATTACTTACACGAGCGACTTCGTGTAGAAGCAATTGCAAAAAAGTAGGAGAAAATTTTTTATTTAGCAAAAAAGAAAAAAAAATTAAATTTTTTCGAAATTCAATATTTCAAAAAGTGTATTTTTTTTTTTTTATAACTTTTTCCAAATTAAAAGGACATCTCAAACTTTAATTGAGCTGAATGCCTAGTAGTTAAAATGAGTTGTTTTTGAGTAATGAATTTTTGAGTAAAAACCCTGTTTCGCACTTTTTGTTTTTTGCAAAATAAAAAATTTTCAAATACCTTTTTGAAATTGGTCTGCAGGAAGTCGCTCGTGTAAGTAATTACGATTATTTTGAACCCAGAATCATTCAAATCGGCTTATTTTTGACTAAGTTATGAGTAATTAAAAAAAATTTTCTTATATAGATTCTTTCCATTTCAATTCAAAAGGGCTATTCGGGACATGTTCTTCGCAACATGTTCTGTAACTCAAATATGTTGCTCTCTGGTCAAAATAATGAGACACGTATTTTTTTGTTCGCCCAAAAAAATTTTTTTTCAAGCTTTATCGGCAATTTTGTTTTTCGGCTCAAAATCGATTTTTTTTAATAATATAAGAAATTTTTTTTTTAATTACTCATAACTTAGTCAAAAATAAGCCGATTTGAATGATTCTGGGTTCGAAATGATCATCATTACTTACACGAGCGATTTCATGTAGAAATAGTTGCAAAAAAGTATTTGAAAATTTTTTATTTTGCAAAAAACAAAAAGTGCGAAACAGGGTTTTTACTCAAAAATTCATTACTCAAAAACAACTCATTTTAGCTACTAGGCATTCAGCTCAATTAAAGTTTGAGATGTCCTTTTAATTTGGAAAAAGTTATAAAAAAAAAAAATACGCTTTTTGAAATATTGAATTTCGAAAAAATTTAAATTTTTTTTCTTTTTTGCAAAATAAAAAATTTTCTACTACTTTTTTGCAATTGTTTCTACACGAAGTCGCTCGCGTAAGTAATTACGATCATTTTGAAATCAGAATTATTAAAATCGGTTCATTTTTGACTAAGTTATGGGCATTTAAAATTTTGTTTCTTATATAATTAAAAAAAATCGAGTTTGAGCCGAAAAACAAAATTGCCGATAACTCTTGAAAAAAATTTTTTTCGGGCGAACAAAAAAATACGTTTTTCATTATTTTGACCAGAGAGCAACATATTTGAGTTACATCGAAATCGAAGAACATGACCCGAATAGCCCGGTTGAATTGAAATGGAAAGCATCCATGGTAATTAATGAATACCTAGCCCAAAAACACCGTTCATCCATTGAAACCAAATTTCCAATTTCTAATGCCTTCAGTTGAAGTGAACCTGAAATAGCACTAACACTGTGCATTAGCCGAAATAATGACAGTCAGAAGGCACAGAGTTTGGTTGTTGTTATTGGAACAGCATAAAACATTCCCCTTAAATTTTTGTGGAATGCTGCTAAAGTGGCAGTCCTTGGCCAGATATAAATCCGGATCATTTCGGTAGCGCATAACCAGTCATTGGACGGTCTGGTGAATGCGACGGAAGCGATAAGACTTTAAATCGACAGTTTTGTAAATAGCATTTAACCGGTGTTCCAGGCTGATTGTGGGCGTTATCACCAAGAAAAAACTTAAGTCTAAATATATGGAATATATGGAAGTCGTGGCATCTTTTCTGTGAATGCCTTTCAAGAAGTCAATGATTAACAGGTTTAATGGCAGGTTTTAAAACTTCGTAATTTAATACTCGTAAAAGTAAGTATTTAAGTTATTACTTCATTCTAGTTCCACCAACAACACAACGTCATTTTTCCATCAGGTGTCGATGTGACTGATTGGCCAGACTTCGAATAAGATTTCCAGCGCTCAGAATACTCATTATGGATTCGTTTTAGTTCCCAGATAAAAATCACCTTTTGGTGTCTGGTGAGTTGACACCTGACTAATGAGTATTCTGGTTTTCTTGTACTTCTGTAAATCCCTCTCTAAATATTTTCCGACACTTCAAAATTTCTGCTTGCGTCACTCCCAGCTATTCTACTAGCTGTATTGTACTTGAGTAGTATTTTATTGAGTAACGCTTTAAAATCTTTGTCTTTGAATTATTTTGATTTACTATACCGTTCCTTGCCTTCGGTGTTAAAATTTAAAGTTTTGAGTACAGTACCAAAACGCGAAGACAATGCTTGTGTTCTACGTAAATTTCTGACAACATTCGATGACCTTCTGCACCATCTTTCGATGAAAGTATTTACAGTATGGTTCTATGTTTTCTGCGCACTCAGACTACTAACTTACTTACTACGGACGCTGCATTTTGTGATAACCCCATTGAAAAATATTAGCATGGGAAAATATTTAGAAGCATTTTACGATGCATTTTACGATGCATTTTTTTTTGTCCCAAAAAGCTGCACTTATGCGCTGGATATCCTTCTGAAGAAAATATGCTGTCAATCGGTTTAATGGATAACGGCATATACATTTTAAGTAGGTTTGGTCAAACACTTCCTTAAGAATGGCTTCAAGATCGAGGAATTCGTATGAGGTAGAATTTAGAAGGAAACTTGAGACCTAGATGTTACACCGGTGATTTTCAACTGGGGGTTTTTGTAATTGTAATGACAGAGCACCAGAAAATTCAAAGGAGTAGCGCGGGCACCCAATCGAAGTCAACAGTGACATTGGGATAGCCCAAAGGTCCCGAAAATATTGTATATTACTTTTTCAAAAAGCGCCTTATAAACAAAGAATGCATGCCATTATAAAGAAATAAGCTTGAACTCTGTGGGTACTAGGATGCCCAAGTTTAGCGGAAAATGCTAAATTTATCGGGGGCCTCATGCTGTAGAATCAAGGACCCTTAATGTAGCCACAAAACCTACAGGAGAACTA
The DNA here is from genome assembly GCF_027943255.1 of Anastrepha obliqua. Taxonomy (NCBI): domain Eukaryota; kingdom Metazoa; phylum Arthropoda; class Insecta; order Diptera; family Tephritidae; genus Anastrepha; species Anastrepha obliqua. The sequence goes on along the minus strand of NC_072893.1, from coordinate 61,418,690 downwards.
AATTCTTCTTGAAAATGCCCTTCGGGGGTGGTGTAGTACATAGCGAAACATCTTTCTGAACAGAAAATAGTTGTGATGCCTGGCAGGGCTAATCAAGAAACACAATACAGCAGGGCAACGTACGGTATAGGTATAATGTACCGATCAAAATCGGTAAATACAGAATATTTTCTCGATGTTTGAGAGGCTATTGCTGGACTAAGAAGGCAAATTTAAGAGTCCGATATGCGAAAAATGGGCACTTTGCATCTTCGACCTCTAAACAGACTCTTCGGGTACTTTAAGTGACAGTGAGTTCAAACAATCAACAAAAGCCAGTAACTTATGAAAAATTTCGGGATAGCTTTTTCCATAACTAACTCCACCCCATAACTAACACAGCAACTCCTGAATAGACTTCACATAAAAACTAACACTTTACGAGTATACTGGTAAGGCTCTCATCATACCCGCCCAACAAATGGCGCAGAAGCCATACAACATCCGATGAGTGTTGAAGAGAAAGATTCTGGCGAAGATTTTGGGATCTTTGTACGTTAGCGATGGCGACTATCGTATACGATGGAACAATGAGATGTATGAGCATTGCGCAGCGAATAAAGATCCAGTGGCTTCGTTGCTTGGGTCATGTCATCCGAATAGAAACAAACGTTCCGGCTCTGAAAATATTCGATACGATACCAGTAGGAGGTAGCAGAAGAAGATGAAGAGAAGACCCTGAGTTGGAAAGATCAGGTGGAGAAGGACTTGGCTTCAGTTGGTGTGCCCAACTGGGACCGGTCAGCATGAGAATGAAATGACTTTGTTAAACTCATCCAAGATCGCTTAAGCGGTTATCGCGCCAATCAGGAAGAGGAAGAAGAAATCCATTACTTCCTTTTCTTTAAAATTCAAACCTCAAACGACATGATTGGGTGGCAGCTTAAATAAATTGTGCGCAATAACGCACTTGGCCAACATTTTTAAATAGCAATAACAGCAACGATGCCTTTTTTTGAAGTCAAATCAAAGTTTATTTTTCAATATTTCCGTTACAAAGCGCATTGAATTCAGATTGCACTCGCAAAAAAGTAATAAAAAAAACAGTCGGAATGCATTTGATTTGAAACGCTTGTTGCAAAGTACATTTAACTTTTGATTTACTTTACACGTACACACAAACACAAACACATTTGTGCACCTGACACTTCTATGCCATAGTCCACTGAAAAACAGCCATTAAGTGCGCCATATAACTGGAAAAGTTAAAAAATGCTTTCAGTCGCTTAAACGAATGCAAATATTTGCTTTCTCACATGCGCTGCTATTCGCCTAAAAGCGTGCAATGCCATATGCATAGAATTCATCGAAACAGATTTCTTCTTTTCTCTGCAATTGAATGTATAAAAGTTACTACGCCTAAAAGTTGACATATTGAAGTTAGAAAAAATGTATAGTCTGTGTGTGTGCAGTTGTCTATGTGTGGATGTAAAAATGTTAAAAGTCACAAATGTTTGAGACACTTTAGAGCAGACGAGCTCGCCTACACACAGATGCATATAAAAAAATGCTCTTGTTTGAAAGTATATATGTATGTGTTTATTTGTTTTCACTTAAGCATGCATGCACATACAAGTCTACATATGTGAAACTCCCGCCGTCGTCGCATGTGTGTTGGCAGCGGAAAGCAGATATAAAAACAATTTTTGAAGTTTTAAGTGGTCTTAAAAAGTTTCCTATGCGTTCCTTTGCAAATTTTTCTTAACTTTTGCGTGCTCTGAGCGCCGTGCGCTCTCTTATCTCGCGACATTTTCACTTATCTGCTTAGCCTTACAACGGCATCGCTTATTGCTTTTACTAGCTGCTAGCGGACTCAAAGATTAATCTCTTAATAATTTATTCGTTGACAACTTTAAAGTCACAGCAGCTTTTTCTACTTCGCTCTCTCCCAATCTTTCTCTCTTCCTCCATCGCATTTCTATCTCTCAGCCATTTACGTTATTTGAGCGTCTACTGCTCACTCCAACACTCCTCGTATCTCAACTTTGTTCTTTGCCCTCAACGCTTTAGTATAATCAGATAAGTCGAAAGGGCGGCGTCAGCAATCCGCTTCTCTGCTACGAGCAGCAACAATAACAAATCATTTTGAATTGATATTTGTTTTATTTGTGAAAATAAATTGATTTTTGTACATTTCTTGGAAATGGCAATCTCTGCCAGTTTTCTCTTATTGAATGCTGGTAATTCACCGACTCTGCTTATCTCTCTCCCCTCGCTTTACTTTAGAGTTTTTTTACTATTTTCTCTATCCCGTAAAGTGACGAACTGTATGCAGATTCAAGAAAAGTTTGTCATCAACATTTTGAGAACAATTTTTATCAAGTTGTATTTGTTCAATTTGTTGGATTTATTTATGGCACTTTCGGTGAATTTTGCCAAGTACTATTATTTGTTTTTGTACTGCCGAAATTCGAATTAACTGTAACTGTTAACAAAGTAGTAAGGCTAAAGTTTTCATGCGAATCGTTGAGAAAGCAATGAAAATTCCTGCAAACCCACAAAGCGAAGAAAGGACAAATTTTCAAAGTGTACATAAAATGATTAAAATATGCTTTGGTCTTGAAAGTGGAACCCGTAATGATTGAAGTAGTTCCAAATTTCTGGCAGTATCAAAATCATCAACTTCTCAGCAGTAGAAGAGCAAAAACACATTCTGAGTAATTTATAGGGATTTCCTATAGGAGCTGGCGAAATGAAATAGAAAAAACTTTGTTTAGGGCCTTAAAGATTTTCTTATTGAAAGACCCTTGCATGCCACATTAATCTAATTTTGTTTTTGAATAACTTTTTTACTATATAACTAAAAGAATGTCAATGACAACCATGGAGTACCGCTCCGAGTCGTTTGATACTAAAGAAGGTTTCAGACAAGGTGGTCTTCTGTCATCAAATAAGCTGTCAGCGCATTCGCGTATCGACATTTACGTCACTGTAGACAATTATAACTTTGAAGTTGACTGTGACTTATTTAGAAACTGGCATTATATATGTATATGTATATAATTGGCCCTAGTGACCGACATCCGGGGCATTCTTAAATTATGGAGGGAACACTTCTCGAACTTTTTAAATAGTGACAGTTGCGCATGTCGCAGAAAATGTGAAGACCCCTATACCTCAATCGTTGACGACGGAATTGTCGTCCCGCTACCCGACCATGACGAGGTGAGAATAGCGATAACGCGTCTAAAGAACAACAAAGCCGCGCGCGCCGACGAACTGCCGGCTGAGCTATTCAAACATGGCGGCGAGGAGCTGGTAAGGTGTATGCATCAGCTCCTATGCAAAATATGGTCGGATGAAAGCATGCCTGCCGATTGGAATTTAAGTGTGCTCTGCCCAATGCATAAGAAGGGCGATCCTGCAATCTGTGGGATTAGACTTCTAAATATCGCCTATAAGGTTCTGGCGAGCGTATTGTGTGAAAGACCGAAGCCCAACGTGTTTTAAGCTGTTTGCAATGGTATATCAACCACTCCGGCACAAGATAAGATGACTGTTTTGTGACATTATCTTGTTGAAATTGCCAAGTTGTCTCATTAAGGCCCAGTTTTTCGACACTTGGACTTAAGTTTTCTTTAAGAATGTCGCGATACACATGTTTATCCATTGTTTCATCTATGAACAAGAGCTTTCCGACACCAAATGCCGCAAAGCACCCCCAACCCATCACATTTCCTCCACCGTGTTTACCTGTTTTGAGCAGGTTGTTCTCTTGAAGCGCTTTATTTGGGTTTCGCCAAATCTTTTGAGTTCCATCTGACCCATATAAATTGAATTTTGATTCATTACTAAATATAGTGGTGTTCCAAACAGCGTTGGGGTTATAGAAATGCTGTTTAGCAAACTTTAGCCACTTTTTCTTATTTACCTTTGGGTCGAGGAACCCGGCCATGACACCCAGCCTTATATAGGGTATTCCGAACAGTTTGAGGGTTGAAATTGATTTCAAAGGAATTTTGCAGGGTCTCGCACAATTTAACAGCCGAAGTTTTTAGATTTTGTGCCACCGTGGACACCAGATCTGCTCTTCGGAGCTATTTTGCCAGTATTGCAATAATGCATAACGATGTTTCGAACGCTGGACCATGATTTATCAACAAGTTTGCCAATTTCGCAATAGGATTTTTTTTTTTTTTTTTTTTTCAAAATACAGTTTCATCATCAATTGACGTAGACCTAGGGAATTTTCAGCACCACGGCCTATGTTGGTCTATGCCCGTTGAAATCGGGCTCAAAAGTGATTGTGACCGTATGCAATTCCTAAAACGTGCGCATAAGTAAAAAGCAAGAGTGAAAATAACGGGAGTTTACGACGCCAAAAGCACAAGCTAACATAAAGAATGTGCCTATACTTTTTTGATGTGAATTATTTTACCTTCAAGGTTGAGCTTGTAAACCTATGTCGATATTAATTTTTTTTTTTGTTCAGATACGTAATAAATAAATTCATTTAGAAAATACCGTTTTCTATTTTTTTATATTTTCATTAGAAGAAAAGTTATAGCACTGAGAACTTTGATTTTTCAAGTGTGCCAATACGTGTTGGACTCACTGTAATTAATATTTAGTCGGTTAGTCTTTATTTTTTCTCACAGCATTCAGTCTTCTTGGCATGGATTCGACCAGCTTCTTGCATATTAAATGATATTTTTTTACCCACTCCTCTTTAATAGGAGGTCTTTCTTGTTTCTAATAACATGCTTTTTCCAAATGAGCACACAGACGTTCCATTACATTGATGTCTGGAGATTTGGGCGGAGTTTCAAGTACTTTATGGCAGTTGTACATAAGACACAGACGGACATCAAGTGCCTTTTGCTAGGGATCGTTGTCTTGATAGTACTGGAAATTGTCTTTAACTGCCATGTTTTCAGCACTTAGACCAAATTTTCTTCCAAAATTGTTAGGTATTGTTTGTGGTCCATATTGCCCTTAATGAGTCACAAATTTCCAGTACCAGCAGCGGGCATACAACCCCACACCATTACCGACCCACCCCCATGTTTAACTGTCGGACGTAAGTTTTTTTCCAGCAACTCTTCATTAGGTCTTCTCCACTCTTTATGATTGTTCATCCAACCCAAATATTACTATTATTAAACTAGCCTTCATCAACGTCTTCCGTCGAAATCCGTATCCCCTTGACGCTTTGCGAATTTTATTCTCTTGTGACCTTTGATGAAAGTTTTTTTTATGTAACTCTTCCATTGTAATTATTCTTTCGCAACAGTATACGTATACTTTCTTCTGTATACTTTCTTCTGTATACTTTCTTCTGTATACTTTCTTCTGTATACGTATACTACTTCTGTTGCGAGCTTAGGAGCTCTCAATTTTGGATTAATTCGTTGCTCTATCCAGCGTTCATCTGCATTCGAAAACGATTTTAATCGTCCCGATTTCTTCTTTTTTCCACGGATTTTGTTTCTTTGAAACGTTTTAGCACGTCCTATACAGTTGAACGGGATCTATCCACTATTTCTGCGATTTCCCGAACGGTTCTCTTTTCAAGATGACTAATAATTAAATTTCTGACTTCAATTAAACTTTGTCCACGCTGTCTACCCAGGCTTATAATTTGGACTTTTGTTCAACAAAACTCGACTGAAATTTTACTTGAATTTATTACGTTTGGTTGTTTCTTTGCACTGTTCCACCGGGAGCAAATTAATTGTGGGATTCCCCTTTTTAATGTGCCAACTAATTGCAATAATGTCAGATGTCCGACTTCTTTTTTCACACCAATTTTGCGAATGCTGGACGATACATATTTTATAACAAGGAGGAAATGGATTTGTAAAATCTTATATCTGTTTTTAGAATCCGATTTGAATACCCAATAGAAAAATATAAAAATAAAAATATTTTGCTTGCATTTTTTTACAAAAATTTTGAATTTGAAGCTGTCCGAGTTCTTCATTAATCCACTGTACATACATTTTCGCATTTATATAGCCGTTACTCTACATGACTTTTCAGTACTCAGTACTACTCCTCTCAAAATGCTAGCAACGTTGGGTAATTAGAACGAAATAATTTTGCTTCTTCGTCATTAACACTTTGGCAACTATACGGCGACCGCCGTAGAAGAATGGGTTGATGCGTGATTACTATTCGGAAAACGTTGGTTCGAATCTCAAATACGAATCTGAAATACCAAAATGTAGAAAAGTTTTTTCTAATAGCGGTCGCTCCTCGGCAGGCAATAGCAAACTTCCGAGCACATTTCTGTCATGAAAAAACACCTCCTAAAAAACCATTTGCCGTTCGGTGTCGCCTTAAAAGTGTAGGTCCCTTCATTTGTGGAACAGCATCAAGACGCACGCCACAAATAAGAGGAGGAGCTCGGTTAAACTCTAAAACAGGGTGCAAGTCCTTCTATATATATATATTATATATATATATTTATATACAGGGTGAACGATATGAAGTGTTACCAACGTCACACTGCTTGTATCTGTAAAACAGCTCATGACATCAACGTCTAATGACAGTTCAATATATTGTTTATAAGCCATCAAAAGCATTTGCGTCTCAGTTTTGTTCAAACGTAATAGTGTGATTGCGTCATATTTGGCTGGAAAATCACAACCAGTCATTGTTCGTGAGCTCAATCACCTCAAAGGGAATAAAATGTTTGTGTATCGCACTATAAAACGTTACAATGATATTGGTAGCATTGCAAAACGCCATGGAAGTGGACCAAAAAATCCGCAACAACGCCAGAAATGGTTCGGAAAGTGAAGGCTCGACTTGAACGAAATCCACGTCGAAGTGGAAGAAAAATGGCCAAAGAACTGAAAATATGGCAAGACAGCATTCGACACATATTGAAAACTGAGCTCAAGGTCTAGGCTTACAAGTTCCAAAAAGCACACGATCTTTCACCTCAACAAAAAAAAAGTTCGGTGCGAAAGAGCAAAGGAGTTGTTGCGCTTGCACGAACGTGGCGAATTTCCTAACATTGTGTTTTCTGATGAAAACAATTTCCCAATTGAACAGTTCATAAACACTCAAAACTATCGTGTTTACTTGACCGAACGCTCATACGAGAATTTGAGCCTACGTATGGCCACTCGAAGCGACTTCCCATCGCAACTAATGATTTGTTCCGCAGTGACCGCTCATGGACACTTTCCAATTGTTTTTATCGAGCCTGGTGTCAAAGCGAATGCGACTTATTATCGGGAAAATGTTTTAGAAGCTGCTTTAGAGCCGTGGACACGCAAACTTTTCGGTCGTAGACCATGGACGTTCCAACAGGACTCGGCACCGTCTCATAAAGCTCGTGTGAACCAAGAATGGTTAAAAAATCATGTTCCACACTTCATTTCGTCCACACAATGGCTTTCGAATTCGCCAGACGCAAATCCGATGAACTATTCCATCTGGTCCATTTTAGAGATTAAGGTGAGGACTAAAAAACGTGCCAGTATTAGCGATTATACGAGAATGGACCAAAATACCTCAAGATCACATTCGTGCAGCATGCAACTCATTTTTTTTACCATTTACAGGCCATAGTCAAGGCAAAAGCTGGCCATATCGAGCTAAGGTGAATAAATGTTTAAATTGCAATCATTTTTTAACAATTTTGTCTTTGAAATCAATAAAAACTAATTTCACACAAAAAAATTATGGTGTTTTGAATAGGTAATACTTCATATTGTACACCCTGTATATATAACTATCGGTATAGAAAGTAAAAAAAATTCTTCTCCCGGAAAGTTTCTTTGAAATCTAACAAAGAAGGAATTAATGTGATTCTTCTCCCAACCATAAAAACTTATCAAGACATATCATGACTAAATTACCTCGGCTTCCTGCAACTAGGCTCTCGGAACCTGTTTGCAGAATTTGCTTCAATTTAGCAAATGAGAAGTAGCTAATTAATAAGTGCAATTATTGCATTCATTGGACATGAGTTGCATAGCACCAGTACACTCCACTTAATTTCCAAATTAAGTTCGGCTAAATTGTAGATTTTAAACCGAAATGTACTTAGTTATGTTTGTATCCTAATATTAAATCATTTTACAATGAGGTCAAAAGAGGATTGAATATCAGATTAAAAACTTCAACTCGAATGAACTTTTGGAATCAAATTTAAATAAGTTAAGTTACCACTATTATCCGTGGCTTAAGCAATGAGGCCCACCAACGCAAACATTCAAAGATTACTTACAAAAACTAGCACACTTTAGGCATTTTCACCTTCGTTTGTAGTGTGCACACTTGGAATCTTAGCTTCGAATCGTAGTTGGTAGGTAGGACTGAATGTCTTGTGTGTCTCATAAATTGCGGTTTCCTTTTTTGACTTCATAAAATGCAATGATTACCTTAAATTGGATTCTTGCCCGCTTATATTCGCTTAATACCTAAAGTACAGACACATTGGAGAAGCAGTCGATGCCCTGCTGGAAACATCAAAGGCAAGTTCACAGATTCTGTAAGTTTCATTTTGCTAAGTTTTTCTTTTCTCAGAAGTTTTAATTTCATTAAAGTTGATTAATTAAAAATGCAATAAAGTAATTTCCGTGTATACTCGTACAACTAACTGAAGAGAATTTTTTATTCACCAAAGTGTTGTGCAATGACTGGAAAACAACCGTAACACCGCTTGACCCAATTCTTAATATATTTTGCTAGAGCTGGAGGGATGCAAAAAACAGACTTTAGCGAATTTTCTTAATTTTTAAAATCTGGCAAAGAGGCGTTCAGATTAAACTACACCGCGAAATTACTGTCAGCATGACTTTACTTCCGAGGAACTACGCCAAGGAGTTTTGTTTTCGAAACCGTATTCCGAAGATTTATTGATTTTTACTTTGCGAGCCATCCTCTTTAGAGCACGCAAGAAACACTTCAAGAAGGTGAGTTTCTTAAATTCCCCCGAAGTTTGCACGAAGTGAAGATATAAACAGACTAAACCAGTAGTTGCCGGATAAGAATAAAATAGTGCCGATATTTTAAGGTGCCTTAAATTGTGAATTTTTCTAAACAAAAAATGTAAGTTCTCTTTCTCTACACTTAAAAAAATCCGGCAAAAGTCATTAGCTCTTTCTACGAGTCTGTGCCTAAACTATTCTAAGCTTATCGCAGCAGTGGGACCTCTAACATCTGAGCAGGAAAGAGGCATTCGCATAGGAAATTTTGAATAAATATTCAGTATATCTTTTTAGCTCCGTTTATATCTATTAGAACGGCTCGAAAATGTTGGGCGGAGTAGGTGCAGGGATTTATTGCAAAGAGGTAAGCATCAAGCGGCGATTTAAGCTCTCTGATCACTGCAGTGTCTTTCAAGCAGAAATCTTTGCAGTAGGAAAGGCTGCAGAAATAGGCCAACGTTGATAGGCAAGCGGCTATAGAAGCAATAAGCTCATATGAAATTGCATCTCAAAATGTTCTTAAGAGCAGGGAAGCCATGGGGAGACTGGCCGCAGACGGACGACTGCACAACTATTGGGTACGCGAACATAAAGGCATTGCAGGAAACGAAATTGTAGATGAGATTGCCAAAAGCGCTGCTTAGGTACCATTTGAACAAGAAAATGGCATCGTTGCGGGCATGAAAATACGGACAGGATTTGAAACAATCTAGCCATTTGCAAAACCGCGAAAATCATGAATGCACAGAATGCAGATAAATAGGCCAGATTCATATTAGACCTGTCCAGAAAGGAAAGCAGAATTCTCCTTTTGCTAGCGGTGCATGCATACAAGAGAGGAATCGCAAATAACGATAACTGAAGATTTTTCAATGAAATGAAGAGAGTTGAACTCTAGAATACCGTCTATATTGGGCCTCTTCTCTTCACCAAGCCCTAGCAAGTGGCGAATAGATGAAGCAACTGATGCAAATGAACATATGTTGGTAACGTGCGAGCGGGGAAATGGCGAATAGAAGAGGCCTATTATTTCCCTGCATTAGGTATAACCCGGTCTAGGAGCTCTACAATATGAGAAGTTAAAATGTATCATCCGGGCTTACTTAGATTCGCAAAGGAGGCAGGCTTATTACAACAAGTCAACAAGGCGAGGTCAACCTAACAAATAAAACTCCAGACTACGCTCAATCCCCTCTCAAGTCGTTTTCTCAGTTCCGCGTCTTTCGAATGCGGTTCAATGTGAACTCCACACAATACACGCGTCTGTATTAGATTAGTTGCTGTTAATAACCGCTCAGCTGCTGAATTTAGGAAAATAAAATGGACTCGAATTAACGCTTTGAGGGAATTGACGAAGGCTTGAACTCCATTTCTCAAGTTCTATCTTAGAACTCTTTCCTGTCGCCCATGTCTGCATGAAAGTTTTTCTGAAAGAAAAGGATTGCAGATTCACGTTGTGGTGTCGAAAAAGTTCACATATTTGAGAATACTACAATTTAGTCATTACCGATCTACAGGCTTTGAGCGTAGCCTGACATAACACCATTATGCATCTTTTGTAGTTCTCGGCATGAGAAATACAAGTACAGATTAGATTATCGGGATCGCGCTCTCCATAAGAGCGAAATATTACTATTGTGCTTTACAAATCCTTGAACTTCTCCCAGAGAGAGCTGCACTCTTTGGAAACCAACTTACTTGGTAATTCGAAATAAACCTTTATACGAGGGGTGGTGCCTTTTATATGTCGGGATTAGAGAACAAAAACAAATTTTAATCATCGAAAATCACTTTATTGTTTTTCAAAATATTCTCAATGAAGATCTATACACTTTTGCATGCGTTTGAACCAATTGTCGAAGCACTTTTGCCACTCTGAATGAGGTACCTCCAAAACATGCATTCTGAATGCCGCAACCACTTCTTCAGGGGTCGAAAAACGTTGACCTCTCAGTTTGTTTTTTACGTACGGGAATAAAAAGAAGTCATTCGGTGCCAAGTCAGGACTATACGGCGGATGACCCACTAATTCGATGTTTTTGGTGCTAAAAAATGCAGTTGTTTGAGCCGATGTGTGAGAGCTCGCATTGTCCTGGTGAAGAGTGATCCGTCTTTGGCGATTGGTTTTCCTGATTTCTTGGAAGACAACTGGCAAACAACTGGTTGTGTACCACTCAGAATTTACTGTTCTGCGTTTTTCTAGTGGTACGATTGCGACATGTCCAGTTTTTCCGAATAAACAGCCGACCATTTGCTTGGAAATGCTTCGTGCGCGAACAACTTTTGTTGGATTTGGCTCATCTTCAAACACCCATACAGTCGACTGCTCTTTACTTTCGGGCTCATGCGCGTAAATCCATGATTCATCACCTGTCACGATGTCATAGACGTGTTTCAAAGCCCCGCGATCGTATTTTTTGAGCATTTCCTTCGACCAATCGACACGAGCCTTTTTTGAGCGATTGACAAATTGTGTGGGATCCAACGCGAACAAATTTTTTTGACAGTCAAATGTTTATGCAATATTGAATGTATGCTGGTCCCACTAATGCCTAAGGTTGTCTCAATCTCACGATAGGTCACATGACGATCTTGCAATATCAGTTCGCGCACAGCATCAATGGTTTTCGGAACAACAACTGATTTTGGACGACCTTCACGAAATTCGTCTTGGAGTGAGCTACGACCACGATTGAATTCACCATACCATCGATAAACACTGGTCCTTGATGGAGCTTCATCCCCAAAAAATGAATTAAGTTTATCCATGCAATGTTGCTGAGTTAATCCACGTCGAAAGTTGTAAAAAATAATCGCACGAAAATGTTCACGATTTAATTCCATTTTTGGACAACACAAATAGCGCTGGTATTTCAAAACGTTCTGAGTACGTAAAAGCCAAAAAATGTCAAACTTTGCGATACAGCTGTCAGTTGCCAGATTGCAACACCAGGGTTGCCAAATCCCGAAATATAAAAGGCACCCCTCGTATAAATCCATATAATTGGCACGCACATCCTTTGCCAGGTATTTGGCTGAACTCCTTCTCATATTTGTGGTGCTCGTCCTATTGTTTTTCCACAAATGGACGGGCATACAGTTTTATGTCGACGACAAAAGGCAGATGGATTTTTATAAGGACATTTTCCATGGAAGTCGGTCGAATGTTTGCCATTACTTGCCGAAGGCCAAGCGCTATTAAAAAAGTCTTTTCTGTCATTGGTATTTCATACCCACAGTGGATTTCGAGCCCATGACCTACCGAATGGTAGTCACACACAACCAATTCAACTATGGAGGCCACAGAAGTGGAACTCTGGTCGCCTTGCTTTGTACATACACCGCTTTCCTTAAAGTTGGATAGCATGTATTTTCGAAATTTGGTCGGGCATGAATTGTCTTGTCCCTTTTGAACAATTTCAAGCACTTTCTTAGCACCGTAAATACGCTGACGCCGATAGAGAAGAGAAGATATTTTTGACATTTGACATGCATTTCAAACAACCTTTTTACTTCACTAGCTAAGGTTTTTCCAGCAGGGTACGCATATTTCAGTGCATCTCTTGCAGGTTGCTACCAATGTCTGACTGAACACCGAAGCCTTGGAAGAGTAGAATATACCGAGCAATGGCAAATCTCTTTCGCACCATTTCACTTGGAGTCAGTCCAAATAAACTGTGGCTAGGGGATACACATGGCAAGCATACGCGTTTACCACGGTGACATAAACACACACAATTGCACCCGTATATGAATGCACATATACACGTACACCTACTATAGATTCGAAGGTAACTACGTCAACGAAACTTTAAAATCAAATGAAATTTTCAACATCGCACAACCAAAAGGCCAACTTAAAGTGAATTTGACATACATGCCACCGCAGCTTGCAACTGCAGCATGCAACTGTACAGCTTTTGTTGCAATATGCAGTAGTTGTTATTGCAGTTGTCAGCCTTCCTTACACCGGTGGCCCATTGCTGGCAAAATCAGCTTCGAAAAACAATCCGGCTGGAAATTGTAGTGGAAAAGTTTTTCGGTGCAACGAAAAACAAAACATAACATTTTCAAAATAAACAACAACACAAAAGAATCTACAAACTACAAGAACAATCTGAGGTAGTTGCACAAGTAACCTTGACAACAACAAAAGTGAATAACCGCCACTACGGCAACAACAAGAAGTACGAGTACATACCCGTACAACTAACGAGCTTTTATAAAAGCAGTGGAAAAAATAAGCCAGCAACCTAAGTTGCAACTTTTGCAACTGCAGTTTGTTCAACTTACACAACAACAGCAATAACTGCAAGCAACAACAATGCAGGCAACGTCGAATATCATGTAGCACCTTTGCCGGGAGTTCGGAAGGGCACATGACAGTGATTTCGCGTGGCGCAGCGGCACAGCGGCATTGAAGTGTCACACTGGTGACAAGAATATTGTCAAGTACTTTTAGAGGCAAATTTGAATTTCAGATCGCATACGATTACGAGTATACAAAATGTCTCCACTCCAGCGCGATTACCCTAGTCTATTTAAGAAAAAAATTGTTTTTCCTGTGACAAACTTAAGTATGAAAACAAAAAAAACACAAAAGAGAATGAAAGAACTACCTTCCAAATAAAACAGACTAACAGCAGCAGCACGCTTTGGTAGGTGTTCCATTTATTTCCGCTTAAGCAACCAACAAAACAAATTGAAATTAACTTTTAAATTTGGAATTTTTAACATCCAAATAATTTGGTTGTGTATAGGCTAATATTAGTTTTAGATAGTGAAGATGTTACTACTATACAAGCAGATTATGAATATATAATATTATATATACTCGTATATGGTATATAAAGGGTTTTCCAATAAGAGGTGTTATTCCCGTAAAAGATCAATGGTTTCGTTGCTTGTGTGGCACGTAGAGCTGTCTCGTTGAAAACAAACGCTTTCCAGATCAATACCATCCAATTCCGGCCATAAAAAATCGTTAACCATCTCTCGATAACGCAATCCATTCACCGTAACTGTTGATCCAGCTTCATTTTCGAAGAAGTATGGTCCAATGACTCCGCCGGACCATAACCCGCACCAAACAGTCATACGTTGAGGATAAAGAGGCTTTTCAACAATAACTCTTTGATTTTCTGCGCCCCAGTTCCGACAATTTTGCTTGTTGACGAAGCCACCGAGGTGGAAATGGGCCTCATCACTCAAGATGATTTTTCGATGGAATTCCGGATCATTTCCATGCATTTCAACGACCCAATCAGCAAAGACACGACATTGTTGATGATCGGCCGGCTTGAGTTCTTTTGTTAGCTGGACTTTATAAGCCTTAAGACCCAAATCTTTATGCAAAATACGGTGTAATGACGTTTTTGGAATGCCCAATTCCAAAGAACGACGAGCAATGGACAAACCTGGGTTTCCTTCAACACTTTCGGCTACAACAGCAATACTTTCGGTTGTTCTTGAGCAACGAGCACGGATTTTATTCTTCACATCACTAACTTGTCCCAACAGCTTGAATTTTTTCAGCAATTTCTGTATTACGGTTGTTGTTGGCAGCATAAACAATCCCCATGCATATATGGGGAATGCTGCTGAAGTGACAGTCCTTTGCCGGTAACGTAGAACCGACTGTCGTGGGAACCGACTGTCTGTATTACGGTCCGACAAGGTGCTTCACGATTACCCAAAAGGTTCGAGTTTTACGAACCGTCTCTGTCAAATTTTCACCATTTTTATAGTGAATTTTAATAATTTCAGTGCGTTGTTTAAGTGTATACCGTTCCATTTTTATTAATGGCGTAGTTCCTACTTGTCAGATATCAAAAAATGACAGCTTCAAAAGTGATATCTACCGAAATAGCGGGCTATTCAAAATAACACCTGCTTTTGGAAAACCGTTTGTAACTAGCGCTTCACCCCCTTTGTTGATTGATTAGCCGTTTTTTTTTTTCATTCGCAGGGTACAGCCGGAAATAAAATGACGGAAAGCCGTTCCATCCGCACAATCGTCTAGCTCCAACTTTTGTTTTTCTCTTCTGCTTTTTTTGTTGAGATTTTTCTATGAATGTTCGTCGAGCGCCACCACCTTTAATGAATGCGCCTTGGCTCTGAGCATCGCCTGATATAATATTTTCCTCAACAGCGGTCATCATATGATCGCCATATATATATATATGTATATACCTTATGATCAAAACGTACCGGGAAGGGGATGTTGACTGTTTTCCTCAATTGCCAAGGCGTAGTGCACCATGAGTACCTGCCATCGGGCCAGACAGTCAATAAAGAATATTATTTATCCATTTTGAAGTGTTTGAGAGATGCTGTACGTCGCAAATGGCCGGAAAATCCAATACTTCAATCAAAATATTTTTTACATTGCCCAATGAGATGCCGCGGGCTTTTACTAAAGCTGTTTTAGTCAGTTGCCGATGTTCCTATACTATTTCTTGTGTTTTTCTAGGATCTCTGGTGTTGTTGCTGTTTTTGGACGTACTTGACATCGATCATCTTCAAGTCTTGTACAACCACGTTAAAATTAGGCAACCCATCTTTTTACTATACTAATTGATGGCAAAAACTCCTTTCCGTTGCCTAGCAAAGATAGAAATTCAATCATCGGACAATACTCGATTTTTTCCATTGTAGAAAATACTGCGACACGGTGGTACTAATGGCTGGTAATCAAAGAATGAATAGATGGATTAAAATGAAACTCAACATACATACGTTGAGATGAAGAGTGCGCCAATAAAATAAAAAAATTATAAGGCTAGTATCAACGCCCTCTCTTATCGAACCGCAAAACTCATTGAACAACCTAGTAGTCTACGAAAAATCGTGACTTGGGGATCAAAACTCGGAACTTACGTAGGCAATCGTAGTAAAGAAAGATACATATAAGTATGATTAAAGCTTAGTTTTAGTCAATTAACAGATTATAATTTTTTTTTTGCTAGTCAATTGCTTTATTTTACAAAAAAAAACATAGCCTTAATACATCACATTTCGACTTGACTTTAGCAAAATTTCAAAACAAAAAGTTAATAATTGTAAAAGTTATCGCTTGCGGTGGTCATCATAAGTCCTTGGAGATTCATCTAAAATCAATCGAACAAGAGAAATTCGTTTTATGAATAGATTGAAATTGAAATTTGAAAAGCTCGAGCCAAGGAACGCCAGGAGACTTGGTGGCTCCTAAAACACTCAGGCTAAAAAGCCCATTGTATTTAAAGCTCTGGAAAGAGGGTAGATAGTCAATGAGAAAGGAGAAAAGTATCAGAAAAAGAGATACGAAAGAATAGAGACAGAGACAAAGGTAGTTAGTCCTGAGTGTATTTTGTAGATTCTTTGGCAAATCTGTAAATATCCTTCAGTTTTAGAGAACGAATATTACTCATTCTCGTGACATCGGAACCCAAAACTCGTAGCCGTGCTCTAGCAAAGGCAGGACACTCACAGAGAATGTCCTCAGTGGTATACGCCTCCTCTAAGTAATACAGGCACATCGGATCCTCAATGATTCCAATGGTGGTCATATGTTGATCCCACGAGTTGTGTCTAGAATAATACCGATCATCAACCAAATGTCTTTTCTACCAAGTTTTTCTAGTTTTTTATGGGTATCAGGTCATCTTTAGGTGCCAAAAACAGTGGATACTGCTCAGATAGCAACTTAAAGATTTCTCTGTATCCCGAAGTTCCGTCTTCGTGCCAGAAACCATATTTATGGAGTATACACATTGCTTTTATTGCTTCCTGTTGTATCTTAAGATCCAGGGGGAGCAAATCAAGCATAGCATTTAGGGCATCACCAGAGATTGTACTCATGGCACCCATAATGTATAAACATACACTTCTTTGCAGCCTGTATAGTTCTCGGATTGTGGACTTAACCATGCTCCGTCGCCACCAAACCACAAAAGCGTAAGTGATGATTGGTTTGATAAGTGCTGTGTATATCTATAGGACCACAGCAGGTTTCAGACCCCAAGTTTTACCAAAGGCTCTACGCCATTGCTGAAAAATCCTCAATGCGCGATTCATCTTCAGTGAAACGTTTGTCTCCCAAGTCAGTTTCTTATCCAAAATTACTCCTAGATATTTAACTTCACCGCAAAGACCAAGTGTCACAGCTTTCAGGGTTGGAAGGCTGAGTCCATCCAATTTCCGTTTTCTCGTAAACAAGACTATGGTTGTTTTGTTCTGATTAACGGAAAGACCTTGTCTCATGCACCAGTCATCAATTTTGTCCAGAATCCTCTGCACTTTCGTGCAAAGCCTTCTTAGGGATTTATCCGATGTTAGCGCACAGACATCGAGTTCCTGCATCTCCACTAGTAGAGAGTCTACGACCAAGCAGCACAGCAACGGAGAAAGAACACCCCCTTGGGAACATCCTTGCTTGGCCCTGGCTGTGATTTGTTCGTCACCGCTCTAACCAGCGGTTAACAGCCTCTCAGAGAGCATGGAATATATCCACTTTAAAATGGTTTGATTAACTCCTTGTCGTTCGGCAGAAGAACATATTGAGCCGAAAGTGCCATTATCAAAAGCCCCCCAATGTCCACGCCCATTGTGTATTCGTCAGCTTCCAGCCCGGCTTCAATCAATTCAATTCAATTATTAATAGGTGATCTTGTGCCAGACCGAAGCTTTTTTTTTTTTTTTTAAATTAGCAATATGGCAGCCTCAGGATATATTTTTCAGATTTTCGAGAAAAAAACCGACTATTGATTATTTAAAAAAATCGAAATTTTTGAAAAAAAAAATTCTGTTTCTGTTTTCTGTTGTTTTTCAAAAGCAGTATAAATTTTATTGAAATCTACCAAGCGATTTTTAAGTCACAGTGATCACCAGTTCAAAAAACATAGTTTTGAGAAAAATGCATTTAAAGTTTTGCTATCGATTTATGTAAAGCTATACGCGATTTGTTAATTGCTTAATAACTCGAAAAGCAAAATATGATTACTGGATTCAGTGAAACCATTTTTCGATTAAAAGTCATTATTGAAAATTTCTGCTAATAACTTCTATTTTTATATAGGTATATAATTAGCGCGTACACCCTTTTTGTGTGTTTGGCCGAGCTCCTCTTCCTATTTGTGGTGTGCGTCTTGATGTTGTTCCACAAATGGAGGAAGCCGACTCCGAATGGCAGATATTTTTAATTATGAGGAGCTTTTTCATATCAGAAATACACTCAGCGGTTTGCCATTGCCTGCCGAGGGACGACCGCTATTAGAAAAATGTGTTTTTTAATTTTGGTGTTTCACCGAGATTCGAACCTACGTTCTCTCTGTGTATTCCGAATGGTAGTCATGCACCAACCCATACGGCTGTGGCGGCCGCCATCTATTCTTCTCTTCTATTTTTACCATACATTTATTTATACATATAAATACATATGTTCATATATAAAATAGATTTACGTTGTCCATTTATGTCATAAATGTCACACTTTAATTATGTTTATAAAAATTTTTAATAAAAATATCAAAATCCGACTCGACAGATTATAGAGAAAACACTTGCAAATATTAAAAAAAAATCGCATCAAAAAATATTAGAAACTGTATGAGTTATCATGCAGACCGTGCCGGATAAAGTAGTTTCAAGAAAAACGAGTGTAAGCTTTCAAGTGCATTTCGCTCGAGACCAGATGCCTCAAACGAAGAACAGCTACCTGTGCGCATCAAACTCTCGTCGGGCAGTTACATTTTCTACCATAACTTTGTATCTATGGGGAGTTTTTGCAATCGACTTCCAAAGAAATACGCCTAAAACTATAAAGGATAATAATCTGTAAAAAAAATCGATTTTTTGAGAGTTCTGGACGTATGTAAGTCGTTAAATGAAAATAAAAACCACTTTTTTGCCACCATTTTTACTAAAAGGGACTAAATTTTTTTCCACTTTCTTCTTCTTAAATGCAATCTTTTGTGAGGGAGTGTCGAAAATGTAATGTCAGAAGTGAGTAAAGCTTTAATAATTATTTTGAATAATTGTAATTGAATCATTTCTACAATTAAATTACAAATAGCTTTTGGCATTTGTGTCACTGGGCTACATTCAAAAACATCAAAACCACTTGTTGTCATAAGTTTTTCTTATTTGCACAACTGAAAAATCAAAACACAGAACTTCAAAAAATTTATTTCAATTACAGACTTTTCTACGAATGACGCGAGCCTAAAGTAAATTGCAATCTCAATTAATTTGATAAAAGCGAATTAAAGAATTACCTTCAAGCGCATAGCTGCACAAGCGTAAGGTAGGTGACTGCTTTGCAGGTCTCACCCTTCAAATTTCATCTCCCTTCATTTATAGTTGAACACGTCGCAAGTAAAAAGATGAGCAAGCAAAAATCAAAGGCCCCAGCCAAGTTGCCTCCACAACTATTTAACAATCATCGTCAGATGGCGCTACGCAACATAACGGTTGCGGTCGCATCCGCCTTGTTTGCCGGCTTAACTTTCAACCTGTTGCATAATAAGCAACGCAAGAAGAAATATCGCAATTTTTATAAGTTAGCAAATTTTTTCAAAATATTTGGCATTATTTACTTTTCATTTATTTCCGTAAATATTCTTTTTTCGTTATTTAAGCAATTATGATGCGGATAAGTCATTTATGCGCATGGCAGAGGGCGGTTACCTGCATTCCTGTCCGCCTTGTTCATTGAAGGATGAAGAAAATGGTGATGCGGACAAAAAGAAGAAAAAGTAAACTGAAAATCGTATTGGTACATTTTTCATTTGCAACTATAACAAATTAAATAAAATAAATGTTCCAAGCGTGATTTTGTAAGGTTTTTAGTGGTTTTTAGAAAATAGAATTATTAATTATTTCAGTGGAATATACGATATGAATGCAATCGGCTACAAGAACCGGAGCTGCTCCATAGCTTGCAACACAACCCATTGTTCGAAAGATAGTGCAAGCGGTGTTAGGCTGGTAGGTTTTACGTTGCCAGAACTACCTGTACGTATATTCGGCCAATATAAGCAATGAATGAAATTTGTGAAATTAAGAAATTATGTACTGATTGTTATCCACTCCGGACAGTTGACACGTGAGATGGTTTTTTCATACCAGAAAAAAAATGTATGAACTACAGCAAAATGAACGGTTGCAAGATCTTTCTATACACAGCGGTTAACAAAACCTCACTTTTCGATTGTTGTGGACATAGGTATCATCCGCGGGTTAATCAAGAACTGAACAGTCCTTGCCAAAGATTCGTGCTCAGACCACAGGTGCATTGAGTTTCAGTGTGGCGAGGAGGCGACATTGCGCTCTAGAAACTCCAGAAAAACAGGCTGGCAGAAGTTTAGGGGCGCGTTGTGGGACCTTGACGTGACGCCCCCAAGTCTAGGGGGTGAATAGAGGTGTGGTGTCTTCATTGCTCTGGTGCATTGTGATCGATCTTCTGCTCACTACCTTAAACGACTCGGGAGTCTACGCACAAGCATATGCGGGCGACTTGCCTGTTTGGTAGCACGCCATACGCTTATGAACATCTGCAGGAAAGTGCAGAAAACTCTGGATATGATTGACACTTGGTGCTGTGCGAATGGGATATCGGCAAATCCCACCAAGACTGGCATTGTCCTCATCACCAGAAGGAGAAAGCTTGATGGACTCGTTCTGCCTAAGCTAAGAGGCCAACTTCCTTGGCCTGGAGCCCGTTCTGCTACTCCCTTCTGTAGTCATCAAAGCCACGGTTAGCAAACGGGTTACTCTAACCCACAAGCGAGCTTGGCAGGTTGAGAGTGTCTGCAGATGGACAAAACTGATGTTAGCTGTCATGTCCGACGGACTGTCGCAGTTCCTCCTGTCCCCACCTGTTCCACTTTCTGTGCGTCTGCTCCGCCTACTCAGATTTCTTCGGAGGTCGAGTAGATTATAAAGAAAATTAAAAAAAAGGCAAGGGATTTAATTGTGTCTGAGTGCTGCACTTGATAGTCTGTCCCGACAAAAAAAAAACAAAAAAAAAAAAGTGTAATCAGATTGGAGGTACTTTTTCCAATAGGATTTTTCGGGCAGATCACGCGCGACTACGGTCAAACTATATACATATATTTTTTCAGCATTTTTTGATATTTCATAATGGAAAGTCTTATGCCTCAACAACGTTTACAAATCGTTCAATTATATTACGTACATCGACGCTCTGTGAAAAGTGTTCATGGCGTGGGCAGGCCAACTTATGGTGTTCAGCGTTGAGTCTCATTTTAATGTAAAGATGAGAAGAGCCTAAATGCTTTGTGTAAAACCAACTTGCTTCGTTTATTATCTATCTATCGAATTATCTTTAAAAAATAAATATCATGAATGGTTCTACACAAAAATAATAAAGATTGCGCAATCAAAATGAAGTTTCGTTGTTTTACTTCAATTTAAAATCCGATACCTCTAAATTGATCACCCTTTATATATACCTGTGTACCACCAAAAGAAATTTAGTTTCACTATTATATATTAGAAATTCAATATTTTTGAAGAAATTCCTTTTTTCTTTTTTCAAGGCTTACAATTTTTGAAATACTTACTATTCAATTTTATTTTACTTACTTTTTTTATCCCATCGTGTTTCACTTTGAACGGGTGCTATAAACCAACGAGCTATTGACAGTTACACCGAGTCAATGGACTTGTGGCGCCAATACAAAAACAGCTTGAAATGTCAATAGAATTCAATCAAAAAGTAAAGTGAACGAAATAAATCTCGACTTTACGCCAAATGCAGTAAACGAAATTGCACTGAGCAAACGAAAATGTAACACGCACGTATGTATGTATGAATGTATATGCGTGTATTTCGGCATATGCTATGTACAGTGGTGGGCATAGAAGACCGAGTATGTAAAGACAAGCAAGGCAAGGACTTAAATTGCAATGTTTAAAGATTCAACAGAAAAATCATTTGTTTTACATAAAGTTGCATATTTAACGTCTACTTGAACGATAACAAGCAGACTCTTGTTAACAGAAGCAAGGGGCCTCCACGCGGTAGAGCGATTGAGTGCAACTTACGCACGGGGAGAAGGCTAAGGAAAAAATGAGTATCCGGAAGATTAGTAGCAAAATCTGCTAGTGGAAATTTTTTTTAATTGTGAGAAGCCGAACAATTCTTGGTTAAGTCGATGATAAACAACCAAGGGCACTTTGCTGTATGTTTGAGGAGAATGTAAGGGAATCGTCCATTGGGCCAAATACGCAATTCGAGCCTCTACTCGCAACAACTGATCAGATTGAAGCAGGCTATCGACCGAGTCGTCGACAAACAGCCACAATTGGCGAATACGAAGGTTTATGTGCTTAATCAAGACACGGCCAAACCTCACACATATTTTTGTACACGTTTTTTTACCAATATGGACGAGATTTATTATATTGCTTTAAAATTGACAAAAGTTATAGAACAAAATTGTGTAAATCTTCTAACCCTAACACAGCACTATGGACCAGAAGCCCTCAAAAGTGGCGAAAATTTACAAAAACTAATTTTTAAAATTGGTTCATGGGAGGACTTGACTATCGTATTATCTTCTCTTCTTAATTGGCGCGATAACCGCTTACGCGATTTTGGCCGAGTTTAACAAAGCGCGCCACTCGTTTTAACCGTCGCCAGTTGGACCCACCAAGTGAAGTCAAGTCCTTCTGCACCTGATCTTTCCAACGCAGAGGAGGTCTTCGTCTTCCTCTGCCATCCCCAACTGGTACCACATCGAATTCTTTCAGAGTCGGAACATTTGTATAAATTCGGACGACATGACCCAGCCTACGACGCCGCTGGATCTTTATTCGCTGTGCTATGTCTATGTCGTCGTAAAACTCATACAGCTCATCATTCCATCGCCTGCGATATTCGCCGTTGCCAACGTGCAAAGGTCCAAAAATCTTTCGCAGAATCTTTCTCTCAAACACTCCAAGCGTCGCTCCATCGGATGTTGTCATCGTCCACGCTTCTGCGCCATATGTTAGGTCGGGCATGATTAGAGCCTTGTGGATGTTAGTTTGTTCTGTTAGTTTTACTAATCAATTGCCTACTGAGTCCCAGGTACCACCTGTTGGCAAGAAAGTTTCTATGTTGGATTTCCAGGCTGTCATTATTATCGGTGTTAATGCTGGTTCCTAAAGTACTATCTTATTATACTTGTATTAAATATAGTCCCACGCTTCAGGTCAATTGATTAAAATTTTCGGCTGCTCTTCCTTGAACTTCGCTCGGAAAGACCCAATCAACTTTTATCTTCTTTAGTGGCAATTATCTTATTATTAGGATTACAAAATTATTTACACTATATATCACCTTGATCAGAAAGTTCCCGGAACAAACGCAAGGTGAAGCTCTAAGTCAACTGATTTGAGTTCAGTTTATTTTTCTTTTGTTAGGTTGCCACAGCTGTGATTAAAGGGGGATTCCCATTTCAAAAAATACACAATAAATACGGTTTTTTACGAATTTTTATTTGGAAAGCTATCAGTTGAATCTTTTGGAAAATTTACAGCCATATTTATTATGCATTATATAAAATCAACTTCAATTTTTGGTAGATTTTCTGGAAAATTATGGCTTTAACAACGCTCGAGGTGAAATTTCTATGAAAATTCCTGGTCGCTGGCCGCCACGATAACTCAGCTCCAGGTTGTCTGAAAGGAAAAATTCAAATGGAATTTTACTCCTTATGAATATAGTCTCAGTATGAGCTATTGAAAAAAAAATTTTTCGAAAATTAATATCACTGCGATGGTTGAAAACTCAACGTGCGTATAAAAAATTAAATAATGTGAAAAGTGCACCTTCTAAGAACACCATTAAACGTTTGTACGAAAGGTACGACCAAGATTTGTACGACCAAGGCGATTGGGTGAGAATATTGCTCTTCTACGGGCCAGTGTTGAAACGTTGCCAAGGACATCCCAAAATTGCCGTTCTCAGCAGTTGGGCATTGCTCGGACCACTTTACAACGAATTATCCGCATAGATTTGCATTTATTCCCATATAAGATTCAATTGACGCAAAGATTGTTGCCTGCGGATAAGCCTCGTCGATTGGAATGGGCCCAAAAAACACATGGGTCCGTCGAATATGGGCAACCCTGTACATAGTTAATTATTTGCGTTTGCGCCGTGTTACTGCAAAGTTGATCCAAAAGGACCTGAATTTCATGCAAAAAAGGAACTGATATCTGATATCACCAAACACACGATTTGACAAAAAACTATTGTAGTTACTTCATTTTCAATAAAAAAAAAATATTTAAAAAAAGAAAAGCGATGCTCATAGTTTTTATGGATTACAACCGTATTATATATAATAGTACGCCATAAATTTTGGGCTGATGATCAGACAGTTAATAAGAATTAGATATTATATGGGCGTCATATGACATTTACGTGGAACCATTCGCTAAACAAGAAAGGATTTGAGGAAAAACAACTCGAGGATTTTCCAATGCAGGATTAAATATTCAAAAAATGATTTTAAAAACTTATGCTCGGTCTATGATATTTGTATAAATAAAACGGAGGAGGATATATTCAGCTTAAAAAACAAAATTATATTTTTTTCCAGGACGAGTATAGTACAAAAAGGTCCTTCGAAAAGAATATACTTAAATAGCCTTGAAACTTCCTAATGAACTATTTTCAAAAATACCTATATTTTAAAGGTATATAAAGGGTGGGCCATATGGCGTTTACTTTTTGAACCACCTATTTTTTTGAGAATGGTAACACAAATGACATGTCAAATGTGTTCATAATTTACTTAAAGGTTTGACATTTACGAAATGGGACGCTCTACGCTTGAACAAATTTCGGAAATATTGAAAACCTATTTTCAAAGTGGTGAGTCTTCTTCTGCAGTAAATGGCGAGCGTTACCGTGACATGCTCAACGAGTTGTTTCCAAAAATTGAAGAGGATGACATGGACGACATTTGGTTTCAACAGGACGGTGCAACTTGTCGCACTGCCAAAGTTACACTCGAACTTTTGGCTACCATTTTTGAAAACCGAATAATCAGCCGAAATTCCGATATCAATTGGCCGCCTCGGAGCTGTGATTTAAGTGCGTTGGACTATTTTTTGTGGGGAGCCGTTAAGGGCAAATGCTATGCGAACCATCCAGAGACGATTTATGCTTTAAAACACGAAATCGAAGTTGCCGTTCATGAAATTGGAGCCCAAACAATCGAAATTGTGCTTAAAAATTGGGTTGATCGAATGGCCTACTTTCATTCAGAAGCGACAATGTTCAATCTTCAAAATTAAAAAAATAGTGTGAAAAAATATTGATTAGTTTTTTTTTATAGCCAATTCAAAAAGCAAGTTTTACATGGCCCACCCTATATATGCATATAGTAATACATACCTGAACCGCATTTTTCTTGCTGTTTTAGAAAGACATATGCTTTCCTTCTATGAGATAAGGTAATACCTTCATTCAATGGATACCTCCTTATTATTAGGCTACTGCGCGCTGCGACCAAAAGAGATTTATTGTGTAAAGCCTGCTGAGTAGTGTAGCCGTTTTCTGCATAAAGAATATGTTCTGAATGTTCAGTGTTCATTTCGGTAGTGGTATTTCAGGTTACAGTGACTTGTAAAGTAACCAGTTAAAGAGATCTTTAGGTGTTAGTAATTGTTCTTCTTGTCGCTGAC
Organism: Anastrepha obliqua; assembly: GCF_027943255.1. Taxonomy (NCBI): domain Eukaryota; kingdom Metazoa; phylum Arthropoda; class Insecta; order Diptera; family Tephritidae; genus Anastrepha; species Anastrepha obliqua. The sequence goes on along the minus strand of NC_072893.1, from coordinate 61,393,077 downwards.
CCAAAGAATTTTGACAGTGTTCAACGAATTTCTTCCTCTCTCACCTCCTGAGAGTACGTTAAGGTAGCTCTTTGTAAATCCAACTTGAAACGTGATGTGTGTTCTCCCAAAAAATGTTAATTAAACAAAATCTCGAAACGTACCAGTAGTGCCATCTCTCTGACTTTGCACGGACTTTTCAAACGACCCTCGTATACAAGATCGTGCACGCGAAGTGTAACCATTTAAAAAGGCCATAAATTTAATTTGGAAAATTAGTTTTATTCAATTCAAAGTAAAAAATGTGTGAAAATAATACAAAATTTAGAACCAATTTAATTTTGCTCGATATGACCACCTTTGGTCTTGGCTATGGCCTTGAGGCGGTCTTGAAGGTATTTCGGCCCACTCGCGGACAATGGCTTTTTTAGCGCCTCGAGACTGGTGAATATTTTAGTTCGGACCTAGCGCTCCATAATCGCCCAAAGAGAATAATCCATCTTATTCGCGTCTAGTGAATTTGAGAGCCATTGTGTGGACGTTGTGAAGTTCGGAACGTTATTTTTTAGCCATTCTTGGTTCACTCCAGCCTTGGTAGACGGCACCAAGTACTGTTTAAACGCACATGGTCTGCCACTGACATGTTATCTACCCCCTGCTTCAAAGCAACCTCCAGAATACTTTCCCGATAATATTTCGCATTTACCTTGACGCGAGGCTCGATGAAAACGATTGGAGAGTGCCCATCTGTGGTTACAGCGCAATTTGAAAAATTTTCTCGTCAGAAAACACAATGGTCGGAAATTGACCGCAAACAACTACTTCGCTCTCTCAAGTCTGGCTTTTTGCTACTTTGGTGTGAGATCATGCGCCTTTTGGATCTTGTAAGGCTTGACTTTGAGATCGCTTTCAGTATGCGCCGGATGCTAAGGTGAGATATTTTCAGTTCTTCACACGATGTTGAAGTCTTTTGATGACCACCTCCATGACAATTCGCGATTCTACCAGTATCATTGTAACGAGTAATGGTGCGATAAACAAATACTTTATTTACTTTAAGGTGCTCGAGGTCACGAACATTTTTTGTTTTGTTTTTTCAAAAATTATTTATTTATTCATTAATATTTATTTTGTCCCTTTCAAAGAAATAACCATGAGATATTATGCACTTGTGGCAACGTTTTTTCCAATCTTCGGAGTACTTCAAAAAATCATTTTTTTTTATCTTGTTCAGGTCCTCCTTCGATGCCGTCTTTATCTCGTCAATCGTAGCGTAGCGTCGTCCTTTCATGGGCCTCTTCAGTTTCGGAAACAAGAAAAATTCGCAGGGGCCAGATCATTGGCATCATTATTGTGTTGTTTCTGGCCTAAAGTCGCGCACAAGCAACGATGTGTGAGCAGGGGCGTTGTAATTTTTTTCTTCCACAAATCCGGGCGTTTCTGGCGGATTGCTTCACGCAAATTGCGCATAACTGGCCGGTAATATTCTTTATTGGCCGTTTTACCCTGTGGCAAGAACTCATGATGCACAACGCCCCTGCAGTTACCCCTGCGAAGAAAACGGTAAGCAAAATGTTTACATTCGACCGAACTTGGCGCGCTTTGTTCGGTCTTAGTTCGTGCGGCAGCTTCCATTGAGATGGGTGAGCTTTGGTTTCCACGTCATAACTATAAGCCCACGATTCGTCACCAGTTATGACCCTCTGGGGCAAATTTGGGCCGTCGCGGAGAGAGTCCAACATCTTATTAGCAATGATGCGATGCTGCTTTTCGTCGAAATTGAGCAGTTTTCTTACGAATTTTGCGGCGACCCGTCTCTTGCCCAAATCATTTAAAAATCGAATGGCACGAGCCAATCGATATATCTAGGTCCTCAGCAACTTCTCTAATGGTGATTCGACGATTGGCCATTACCAGTTTCTTCACTTCATCAATTTTTTTGTCTGTTGTTGAAGTGCTCGGACGTCCGGCACGCTTTTCGTCGTTCACATCTTCAAAATTTCGTTCCATATTCAAAAATTTCTTCGACTAAACTACAATCAGTAAAAAGAGTGAAAAAATACATTTGAAATAGGATTCTTTTCAAGATGGAGTCTCAGAAGCTTCTGAAGATATAACCATTTACACATAACATAAACTGCACAAAAAAAAACTAGTAACATTTATTTTGGTTACGCAAGATACACAATTTTACGGGTTCAGCTGGAAAGGATTTGAAAAAAGATATACGAGGGTCAATTGTAAAGCCCGTACAAAGTTAAAGAGATGGCACTATTGGCGCGTATCGAGGTTATGTATAGTTAGTAGCATCTCTTTCAAGAACACCCACTAAATTTTAGCTAGATCGGTCTATTTCTTTGTGTTTCGCATTCGTTTGAATCGAGGAAGCCGAGTGATTTTCCTTTCCTATCACGACAGCACACCAGCTCATGCTTCGAAAAATTTATTGATGGAAATAGGGTTCCAACACGTTTCACATACCTCCTATTCTCCAGACTTGGCTCCCTCGGATACCTCGGGCTACTATTTGTTCCGCAATTTGAAGAAATTGTTGGCGGGATAAAGGTTCTATTCAAACGAGGAGGTGATAGCAGCCACCAACCAAGAATGGCTATTTTTCAGACTTGAACAAATCCTATTATTCGGAAGGGATCAACAAACTAGAACAGCGTTGAAGGATGTGTATAAGCTTAAAAGGAGACTATGTCGAAAAATAAGAAAGTTTACCTCAAATTGAAATGGTTTTTCTTTGATTATAGTTTATACGAAAAAAGATTGGGAATTTGGAACAAAATTTTGAAAATTAGAATATGGAGACTTTAAAAAGTTTTTTTTTTTTGGAAGCGCTTATAAAGACTATCAAATCTTGTTTTTAAAAGTCGTTCGCCATATTAGGCCGCCATTTCGAGTTTTGAAAAATTAACTTCAGATTCACAAGCAGTAAACTCAAAATCTACTCTATGAATATTTAATTAAAATCGACCATCGTCTTGATATTTGCGTGCCATTTGACGGACGTATGGCGCTCGAAATAAGACGAAAAAATTGTCAGAATTTTGTACTGAACCTGAAATTATATTTAAGCAAAATACTGTACAGTTGGTTCCAATTGTTTTCTATGTTAATACTCAATGGATTGTTGGGAAACAAAATATGATTTTTTATGTGACCGTATATCAGCACATGCCACTGTGTTATATGCTATCGTTAGCGCAAGAAAATTTTTATATGGCGACGAAAAAATTGCTGAACACACTTGAAGTATTTACAGAAAGACCAGAAACACGTTAACAGCAAAAGAAAGAAATTTGAACTTTTTTCAAAAAAATTTAATAGTATTATAAATACATGAAAGTCGTAAGTTTTTAGTTGCTCCACAAAGTGTGGGGAGAAAGTACCGCAAAAAATATCTGATTGAAAAAATAATGTAAAAAGTTTTAAGCAGCAATTGTGGCAGTATTACAAGTACAAGTATGCATTAAAACTGATATGGCGGTAACAGCTGCTGGCTGCTGTGTTGCCCTGGCATTTCCTGGTAACTCTCACTGACCGTTAGCTGGCTGCCTGTTAGTTGCCGTTTACTTTTTGATTCCAACAATCAATTGCCAGCAATCAACAGCAGTCACTTCAGTAATTTCTCTTTATTTGTGCAGTTGGACAGTGAATTGCTGGCTGCTGGATGTTGGCTATGTGATTGAATTCGAAACAATCTCTTTAGCTGTACTGTTCTCCACCTGCAGTGGAAAAAACGTATTTGTGGCGAAGGTGTAGTGAAGGCACATCTTCTACGCCACATCATTAAATATCCAACATGAGTAATCGCCCACTGCCCGTATTCATTCACTCACTCTTTGTTGTGACAAATTTCAACTAAACTCCATCTAAGTCAAGTCAGTGCTTGTGGTCAGTGTTGCGCCCAACCAAACCCAGATTACCATGGTCGCACAGCCAGTATTAGCTGCCTTCTAATGTACAACAAGCGCACACATTCCGGACTACAAAATGAAGACACAAACTTATGAACCCGCTTTAATCGTGCAGCCGCCCCACCCACTGCCTGCTGGTAACCACCAACGAACCATATCCAACCAAGGTTGTTTTGCGCTTCAAATTCTCGACTGGCGCGCTTGGACCGTTGGACTGGACTGCTCTGTAGCGGGCTGCTTTGGTTATGCGCTTCGTTGCTGGTTGGCTAGTGGCTGTTGGCTGGTGTTTTGTTCTAACTTTGGTCATTATTCAACGTACATATGTCCTTTGTTTTCACTGTGATAATGTTTTTGCTTTTGTTCTATCCTATCCTAAATTGTTTGCAGTAGAGTGTGTGTGTGTGAACATTTTTGTATAAAGAATTTCACGCATGTACCTATGTGTGTGATTGTACCGTATCGAATGTCATTTCGGCGTGTAATGAAATGCTTAGAGAAGTAAAAAAACTCGAAAAATTTTGGTCAAGGTCCCTATTGTATTGCGAAATATTTTATGTAGACGAACAGATGCGTGTTGTGGGAAAGTATACTCATACTTATACCTGCAAACATGGCATGGTTTTGGCGAATTCGAAATTCATAATGAATAGATGTTTGTTCGTTGTTTTGTGAGTGCATTTCCAACAGACCACCGCTGTCACTAGAAATTTATTTGTGAGGTTTAGAATTTTATTGGAGCGATTTAACAATGACAATAAAATGATCATTACTACTACCCTTTACTTGCTCCATTTCTAGGCTGTCTTGGTCTGGTACTTCCGGTTCAACGCTATGGCAGGGGTTACCAAGTCAACACACGTACATAACTGTATTTAAGAGTTCTTTCTCAATGGTAAATAAATAACATTTAAAGGCATTTGCATACACAAATCAATGATAAAAAGACTGCACAAAAAAAATCCTAGGAGAGATACTTGCCTTTACTTCTTGTATTCTGCCTTCAAGGTTGCTTTTCAAAAATTTAATGGAGTTCTCCGAAAACCCTAAAAAATTCTTAAATTTCTTGCAAACAAAAATGTAATATGTCAAAAGCCAAATATCAAAGTAAAAAATTTTGAGTATTTTCAGCTGGAAATCTCTACTGAATCATATCTCAGGATGCATAAATAGTTTAAATAGGCAATTTATAGGTGCAATTATGCTTCGAAAAAAATGTTGAACAGTTTTGTATTATATTTAGCGAAGGCAATTGTGTGTTACATCAGCCAAAATTGAAAAAAAAAAACAGAACATTCTTCGATGCATTCCACAGTACACTTCGGCTAAGACGAAAAGTTGGAGCAGGCGGTCAAAAAAAATTTGGTATTTAAGGGCTCAAACAGTATAGCAAAGCGGGGCAATGGCAAAGTGGTGATTCGAAAGATTTTGTACTCTCAAATATTTTCTTGATATGGAGGTCAAGAAGCTTTTTAATAAAAAAAAATACACTCGAAGGCTTAAAATTGCCTGCCCAGGGGCGGCCGCTCTTCTATCTTTTGATGTTTCATGTCCACAATGGATTTCGAAGCCGAATTCTCCAGAATACTAGTCACGGACAAATTCATTCGGTTACGGCGACCGAGCAACATCAAGACGCACACCACAAATTGGCTCAGCCGAACACTCGCAATTGAAACGTGTTATTTCTCCTTTCTTTGTATGAAATCTAGATTCATCACAAAACACCAAAGGCAGAGGAATAATTTAGACCGGAGGTGTGTATCGAATCAAAGCCAAAAAAGCCAAGGTGGCTCGGGTATGTAGATCAACAAGATCAAGGTAATAGTATTTTGTGATGCGCGAGGTGTCTTTGTCTCGAGAAGAGGAAAGTAGCTAGCAACTCATGACATACCAAACTTGAGGGTCGACTTAACTGCGGAACAAAACTCTCCATCAGGACACTTGGCAAGCTTTTATTTCCTGTTATATAAGGGTATAGCAATTCGGTAAGATTTTGGATGGAAAGAAACAAATTTACATTTTCATGGCCTCAAGAAACCATATTATATAGAAGGCATAAAAAAATTAGAAAAATATTGAGTGAAAAGTATTGAAAAAGAAGAAGTCTCTGTTGAAATATAAGGCGATTTTATACATAGCTCATCAGTGGAAAATCTTTTCAAGGGTGAACTACTTATTTTAACACGTGAAAAAATCTCCTATCCTACCACTTCAGTGCGTAATATCTTTTCTCTCGAGCCCAGCGCTTGATACTTGGGGGTCATACTGACACCTAAGGGAAACTGGAGGCGTGATTTAGACCGTTACAAAAAGTTCAAGGGGTTGGCTATCTACTCTTGAAAAAAAATCACGTAAATAAATAGAGTTTGCGACCGGAGCCCTGGCCTGGTAAAAGCGCACGTTCAATTCATTTTTAGCAAAACCGCTGATATGAACTAAAGTACATATACAAGTATATCTACAATAATGAGTTAGCTGGAAGGGTTTGTCTGCGTAACTGTTACTGGGCCGATCAGACCGTGTACACCATTGATTTTCAACTTGAGCTGTTATACTATATCACCAATAGATTCAATTGTCGATGAAGCTGCTTTCTTAAGTATCGCAAGGTCAAGCTAACTGTAACTTTGAAAGGAAGAGATGCATGACCATCAACGCATTTTGCTCTTTTTCAGCTAACCAAAAATGTTTACTAGATTACTAGATTATACGATTACTTTTATCAAGAACTTCAAGACTAAGAAAAGTCGAAGGATATTATATTTAATGCATTTTTTGCAGGATCTTCATAGGCAATGCCAAATTAAGTGACACTCAGAGTTACTTCAGCCTACCGCACTATCTTAGGGGCAGCAATTTTTGTGCTCAGCGAGGAGATACTTATCGACCTCATAACCCGAGAACGAGTAGATGCGTGGGACTCTATGAAAAAATACGCCACCACTAATGCCGCACCATGCAGCAGTGGCAAAGCTGATGGGACACTGAATCGAATGGCATATGGACGGCAAAGTTCATTCCTTCAATATTAAGTGACCCTAGGCTGCAAAGCACCGAGCGATGACGCCGCTCACACGATCTTTAATTGCGACAGATGGCTCGTGGAAAGAGATGTGCTGACGGAGCAGATTGGCGACATCGCGTCGACCAATATGATGGGCAAGATGCTTGAACGCGAAGATAACTGTAAGATAGATAAAAAAGATACGTTGAAGGCGTATTACGGAAAGAACATATAGACTTCGATGCAGTACAACAAAGCGTAGCCTCACAGACGGAGACATAAGGAGGCGAGCCCATAGCATGCAGCTGGCTACAAGCGTGGTGGACCCAGACGTGAGTGAAAAGGATTGGTCCCAATCTCGCGCGAAGAGGGGAAGGGATTGTTTTAGTGGCCGCACCACACGACGCAGTAGACAGACGACGGTCGCGCTTACGAAGGCATTTGGAACCCTACCTCACCCACCAAAGAAACAAGAAAAATGCCGCATTAGGTAGCAATGTGCGATCACCTAACTAAGCAAGTATTTACTTCTTACATCAAACTACATCGGACTAATATTGCTACTTAATAGTGTGAGGCCCTATATCAGGTGCCGGAACATCGAAACATTCAGAGCAACGACATGGCTTATGAGTCAGCTTGGGTTTCTTCAGTTCTTGATGGCTTAGAGTTAGGAGAGTTTTTTTTTTCGTCTGCGTTTGATCAGATTTCTCAAACGTAGCCAACATTGGTTAACCAAAGGGTGAAGCTCCTGTAATAACACAACAGTTTGCAACCTTCTTTCCATAAGTAAGTGCAATAGGAAGTATTGACCAGGTTAGGTGGGAATGGTTGCCGAAGCAATGGGCACACTTTGACGAAGGTAAACGGATTCGTCCTTTGTGATACCATTGTGAAGGAGGTAAGGTGAAAGAGAAAAACCGATGGGATGAAAGGAGAGAGCGGGGGGAGGTGCTGGTGGGATGGTTGGGAGGATGGGTTAAGAGTGTGTGGATTATGAACGATGACTGTGCTGCGTTTGCGTCAACCGCTTTGAGCTGCTGATCAAATTCATCAGATTTTTAATGTCAACGCCAATTATATCAGCAGCCGTAGCAAGGAAGTAAGAGATGCATAGGTATTAACCCCGCCAGAGTAAGGCAGCTAAGGAGAAGGTGCTGAGATGATTCCACCTCATCCTCCATACATCCGACGCATAAAGGACTCTAGGTAATTCAAGCTCGCACGGCACGCATTCCTCGCGCATTGTGTCCTGTGAGAAAACGAACGAGATTCGAAAGATGAGATTTTGTCACCCCAGAAGCTCGCCCGAGCGCCACCGATTCAAACGGAGGAGCAAAACGCAGATAGTCAGGGGGATCCCAATTCTCTCTCTTCGCGGGGAAATCACCTCACATGTCCCTTGTCCGGCCAGCTCATCCGCCTCACAATTTCCCGCAATGTCGCTGCGACCAAGAATCCAGATGAGGCTTATGTCAAAGGATTCGGACGAAAGCGAAAGTGAAGCCAGGCATTCCTTGACCAGTTTCGAAGCAACCAATTAGCCGCTCCCTTCATTGCGGCTACCTCTGCCTGGATACACTGCAGTGGTCCGGTAACCTTAATTTGAGTGTGATGGGGAGCTCCTCGCAAAAAACTCCTCCGCCAACCTTTCCTTCCTACTTCGATCCATCCGTGAACAAGTCCTGTCCCCAAGTGTAGCCCTCCGTCTACTCTTCCGTTGATGAAATATGAGTGGACAAAGTTCCGGCTGAACTAAGCGAGGGTGAACGATATGAAGTGTTACCAACTTCACACTGTTTGTATCTGTAAAACTGCTCATGACATCAACGTCTAATGACAGTTCAATATATTGTTTATAAGCCATCAAAAGCATTTGCGTGGACGTTCCAACAGGACTCGGCACCGTCTCATACAGCTCGTGTGAACCAAGAATGGTTAAAAAATCATGTTCCACACTTCATTTCGTCCACACAATGGCTGTTGAATTCGCCAGACGCAAATCCGATGGACTATTCCATCTGGTCCATTTTGGCGAGCAAAATGAGGACTAAAAAATATGCCAGTATGGATGCGCTGAAAAAATCGATTATACGATATTGGGCCAAAATACCTCAAGATCGCATTCGTGCAGCATGCAACTCATTTTTTGACCGTTTGAAGACTATAGTCAAGGCAAAAGGTGGTCATATCGAGCTAAAGTGAATATACATATGTTAAAATTGTAATCATTTTTGAACAATTTTGTCTCAAAGTTTCTAAGGATTCTTGAGTGCCCATAAGTCTGATTGCGGTACGTGCAGCGGCAATTCGACGGTCTACGAGTACCACAATTAACATTGCGTTGAGCGCCAGAGTAAGAGTCGTTCGAAGCGCGCCACTGATTCCAATGAGTGCTGACCTCTCTCCAGCTTATTCACCAATGTCGTCCTCTCTTGTGAGTTCGACCAGACTATGACTCCATATAACAAGATTGTCTAAGTGCTTAGAAAAATTTTCAGCAGTCCTCAACTCCATTCCTTTACCTTCTCACACAAATAGCTATACATTTCCGCACTCGCATAATATCAAAACTTTCATCGCTTTACAAAATCCAAATGGCAGTTTTGTACAAAACAATTTTATCGTTGAATATTCGGAGATAATTAAATTGCAGCTGAGTCTCTACAGCAATTTCAGTCAAATCTGAGCTGCAACCACAATTCTACACCAAAGTGTAATTTTTATCTCACAATTCTATACGGATTTGTGGCTTTATTTGTTTTCGGCGGAACTACTAATTGGCTTAAAGGCAAATACGTCGTACTGCCTTTTTGTTTACACTTTTGCATTTAATAAATGCGAATATGCACAGTTTCCCAAAGGATATGCTGAAATTAAATTAAATTATGCTAACTCTATTATTTACAATGTGGTGAAAAAAAGGATTAAGCAAAGTATGTAGATATAAAATGCATTGCCATTATTTAATGTTTGCAAATTAGATTTCAACTCACGCGACAGACTACCAAACTGGAAAACTTTGCAAGCAATGCATTTTACACACCCTTTGCTTCTTCTTCTTCTTCTCTCATATTTATTCACTCGTTTGGTTGCCTGTACTTTATTTTCTTTGATTTTTTATTTCGTGCCTTCTATTTATATTTTTTTTTTAATTGCAATTGAACATCGATAATTGCTGGCATATATCATGTCAAATGTCACACAGATTCACACATACTCGTGCAAATATCATACAAACACAGAAAATATTTCTCCAATTTCACAGAGCTACAGTATAAAATGATTTGCGCCATGCACCCTTTGCAATTCGTTGGCTTTAATTAAAATGTTAACGTCTCTTGTGAAATTTTTATTTCCTCCATCTCTCCCATTACACAACGCGCCAGCTTGTGGCGCATTGTCATCTCGAAGCCTTGTAATTAATTGTTTTCAATTTAAAAATTCCATAAATGGCCGCTCATGTCGGTGTATGGGGTGTGCCTAGGGAGCTTTAACTGCTGCTAGTTTGTGGCTCCATATATTGCCCAATTGAAATGTTGGAATACTGAGAACGTCCGCAAAAGTAATGGGAAAGGTACTTTTTTCTTTTGTTTCTTGTTTATTATTTATTTTTCGATTTTTTATTTTCAAAATATTTATGTTGTGTCTGTATTTTTACTGTAGTACCATAACATTTTGTTCAGTTGTGAGTATTTTTCTTTCGTTTTTGAATTTCCTTTAATATCTCATAAAAATATGGTCTACTCTACAGCTAATTTCACATAAATCAAAGCTTAAATCTTTGTACCAGATTTATAAAAATTCGACAAATTTGTATCAAAATTTACTAAGAACATCTGGATATAGGTATAGGTATGTAATTGGCGCGTACACCCTTTTTGGGTGTTTGGTCGAGCTCCTCCTTCTATTTGTGGCATACGTCTTGATGTTTTTCCACAAATGGAGGGACCTACAATTTTAAGCCGATTCCCAACGGCAGATATTTTTGGTGAGGGATCTTTTCCGTGGCAGAAATACACTCGGAAATTTGCTATTGCTTGCCAAGAGGCGACCGCAATTAAAAAAAAACATTTTCTTCATTTTGGTATTTCACGCAAATTCGAACCTACGTCTTCAGAATGATAGTCACACACCAGCCCATTCGGCTACGGCGGCCACCATATTAACTATAACAGTATTAATTACAGCCTTCAGAGAAGAAATGGTTTTATGAAGATGCTTATTGCTTTCATGCTCAACTACGCCTCGTACGTAGTAAGCCAGGGGATTAAGGTCTCGGGAGTTAGCCAGCTATTCGTTCGGTGTTTTGTGGTCATGGAAACTTTCAGCCATCCAACAACCGTAACGGTGGCTGAAAACTTCGTGTGCATGATAATAGGAACCCCTGTAGGATTGGAAGATAGCTATCTGTCATTCTCATTGATCTTGAAGGATACTCGTCAATGAGTGAGGTAAATAAATTCTGCAGATCGGAAGGTGTCAGAGCGTTCCTGCTTCCAATTCACGTCAACCTCCATGTTTCATCTGAAAAAGGTCAAAAAGAGAAATAATGATTCTTAGAAGTTATAGCCACATATACAAATGTGCTCAACTACCGTAAGCACCCGAAGTTGCCGATTTGCCACTAGGCTGGCAAGGCATAGGAATATCCTCCTCGCTTATGGAAAGTTATCTCGTCTTTACTCGGTCTCATTCGGTTTAAACAAGAGCTGCCACGTGAGGGTGCGGTTGACATTTAGCTGAGATAGGATGTGGTTTTGCACCACCAACCCCATTTTCCCATCTTAGATGTTAGTTGATAGGCACCCTGTAATATCTTTGAATTCTACTTTCGCAAAACACTGTGGTATGGACTTCAAGTCTTTCGCTTCATCCCCTCGTCCATTATTAGATAGTCACTCAGTATTCGCCCTTGAGTATCTTAGAGTCTCGTTTTATACTCTGCAAAATTTTATTTTATTCTTTCAATTTGAAAAAATTATATGTCTTGGCGAATTTCTAATTTTTTAGAATTATATTTCCGTTTTTAATTAATGTACATATTTCGTATTATAGTATATATTTCGTATATTTTTTTGTAATTTTTTTTATTTCAGAGCTAGTTTTGTGATTATTGGTGGCACTCTTGAATTAAAAAAAAAATATTAATAAATAAAGTGGCAACCCTATTAAAAATGTTGCTGAATTCGGTTATTTCCAAACACGTTTCGTGTATCTCCGCCTCCAAACAGCATACTTATTTAATTATTAATTTTAGTTTGGTGGCAACGCTGTACCAAAATAAGCCTGAACTAAAACTTTTTCCAAAGGCTTTCTTTTGGGACCAATATTGTTATGTTTATTTTTCTGTAGCTAGTGGATTTCATTTTTTTTAGTTTTTTAGATAGGTGGCAATCCTATTTAAAAATATATATTTCTGTTTTAAGTTACACTTAAATAACAATAAATTATCCATAGTATTGTAGTACTTTATTTAATTACATTTATTAGCTAAATTTAAACTTGTTTGCTAGGTGGCAGCCCTATTCTAAAAAGTCTGTGTTAGAACTTTTTTAAACAGCTGTCGTTTTATACAAATATTGTAACCTTTACAATGTTCTTAACTGTCATATTTAATAAGTTTTAATTTGTAATTAGTTTTAGTTTTAAATTTTAGTTTAAAAGTGGCAGTTCTATTTAATGCTGCCTATCCAATGCTGGTTGTTTCGACTACTAAGTATTACGTATATCTAACGTATAAAAAATAAAATTGCCTCTCCCGGAACGAACATATTTCTATCTTAAATTTGGCTTAGCATAGCAAAATATCATCCATATGGTACAGAGAGGTGGCATCCCTATTAAAAGATATGTCTGTTTTAATGCTTTCCCAAACTTCTTTTATTTCATATCAATATTTTAACACCTGCTTTTACCTTAGCTTTTAAGCATTTGGCAACCCCATTTATCTCTAATACATCTCCACTGCATACTTAGGTTCGGAATCTGAGTTGAACGGTGAATCGTACTTCGGCATGCTCTGCGTCAAATCGTTTTAGAGAATTGTGATCATTGTAAATAATCGCAAGTAAAAACACTCTTATTCTCCCTATTTTTTTGACAGGCACCCAAGTGTGAGTTTGACAGGCACCTAGTTGTGTAATGGTGTGACTGCTTGGTCGTTTTGCTTGAGCGAATTGGCGTTGTAGCTAAGCCAAATTAGAATTTTTATAGTAACATTAAAGGCGATAGAAATCGACTAAAAATTAATACAAAATAATAATATAAATATTTTTAATATATGTACATATATTTCTTAGATATAATAATGCGGACTCGGTAGTCTAGTTGTAGGCTCGAATCCCACGTAAAACACGGTCCTCGTACTTTTCCAAATATTCCTACTTTCCCTGTTTCCAAAAACGAAAAAAAAAATCCTCCAATTCCATTCCACCAAAAACTTATCCTTTCCATCTCCTCCCTTCCGCACAATAGTCAGCGCATTATTTGTATTGTGGCTGGCTGGTAAGCAACAAAACAAAACAAAGAAAACCGCACAGGAAGTGGGCAATCGCGATAATAGCGCCGATACACCAAATTTAGCAAAGTCCTGTGCGATCCTTCTGTCATAAATATCTGAGACACAGATGGCGCTCCAAGCAGTAAGAAGGTGTTGTTCCTAAGCAACGACAGGTGGGCATTCCCACTACTTAGGACTGGTAGCGGCAGACTAATCACCTACCTTGTCAGAAATAAAAAAAAAACACAGATTAAAGAAACCAACGCCCGACTGAGTCTTGTGGAGGCCCTATGCTCCCGAGAGGAGTGAACAAGGAAAAAAATGCTTTTTTAATAAGAAATATTTAAATTGTGCGACATTTTTTAGACGTTTCGATACGATTTTCTATGAGATATTGTTTGGGAAGTTTTGCCCACATGGTTTAAAACTTTCTCATGGTCGGTTTTTAGCTCTCGATCATTTCTCTTATTTTATCGACATTTTCGATATTATCGACATTTTCTCTAACATCAAAAATGCCTAAACGGAATCGACGAAACCAAAGTTGCAGCTAATTAGCTGTTGCATACGGCACATATCGGCACCATAAGCGTCATTCACAATTCCAGCGCCCTGGCTTGCATTTTCGCCTTATCACAGAAACTGTTGTACTGTAAAATGTACCGAATTTTTTCTTTGTTAACTTCCATTGTTAACACCCTGTAACTCATTACTAAATGGAACAAACAAAACACAGCACAAAACATTTGTTTAGTGTGAAATTTCACCTTGAAAACGAACATAAACTTTAAATTGTTTGATCGATAGTTTACGAGGTATCGATCACTACAACCATCTACCGAGAAAATAATGGATTTCTTAAAGAATTTTCTCTGCACTAAATCTTAAATTAGTATATATTTTTTGCCTATATGCCTTAAGGTTATTGTCTACTCAATAATTAAAGCTACTTGGAAATACAATATATTCAGTAGTTTTGATGATTGGTGAGTTTAAACAGGCAAACAGACTGACAAAAATTCTAGAAATAATCTAAATGTATTCTATTTAACCTCTCTGCATCTCTTTCGCTCACTCTTTTAAAGAAATTTTCCATGTACAGACATGGCTTTCTTCTTCTTATTGAAGTAGTGATTTAATTTTTTTCGAGTCTTGGAATGCATGTATGTGTATATGTATATACGTGCATATGTGTTTAGTTTGCTTACCATTGCCTTGAATCAAATCAGTTTTGAGGACAATTTTATGCCCCTACTAATGGGTAATTTCAACAGCTAATTACTCTCGAAATGTTGTACGTTTTATAGCTCTATCACAACGGTACTTACGAATGATGCGTCGTGCCGAATCTTAAAGTCGACAGCCTTAGTCACACGTCACAGTTTCGCGCCTATAAAGTCCAACCTAATACGCTAAAACTACATGTCAAACACATTTCCTTTACGTTTAATGCCACATACAAACACACAAGCGTATGTGTGTGCACATATCCTTCCAATACTTAGCTTCCGCATCAACGCCACTTAAGGTCCACGTATATTTTATAGCACTGCCACGTAGTTAATGTGCGTATACTTCTCTCCAGCTGCCACTCACCTGCCCACTCTCTATTTGCTAATCGTGCCACTTTTCTTCGGTAGCAGTTGCGTGCCACACATCCCATTGTTAAGTGCATTTTTAATGGCTCATTTTTATTGTGCGAAGGTGGATTTCATTTCGTAAATACCAGAGATTTATTCTGCAAATCTTAACACACTTTATTGTTGTGTGTTGGTTTTATTTATGTGTATTGTAATTGCTGCAACAGAGCGTAAGAGTAAGAGTTGCAACAACACTGCTACGTACCACATTAAGCTGCTGCTATGGCACACTTTAGAACAGCAATAATGCAGACAAATTATTCGAATTAAATAGGCGGATATGGTATGAATGCAGATGTTTGGTATTTTCATTACTTCATTAATTAACGTTAGTGATTAGTAAACTTGAAGTAGGAATTGAACGAGATTTACACTTTTAGTTGGAATTATGGGATGTTTAAATATATCTTGAAAGCTGCTGAATGCCTAAAGTGCCTTTAAAATACGGCTAGAATATTTAAGTACGTATGTATATATGTATGTGCAATAATTCTTCTTAACGTTGAGATTCTGCATTGGTTTCTGACGTGTATGTGTGTGTGTGTTGTTATACAAATATACGAGCATAAAGTGAATCTCAGATAATACTAGGAAAATCCGGCCCATTTTGCTGTACCGACAAAGTAAAGTAATTTGTGTATTCCAAGGCTTTATACTGCATGAAATCTGCTGGTTGAATCTATGATGGCCACTGAAAACGAAAGCCGAAAATATGTTATACAAGGTGGCGCAAAATAAACCACCCTATCGGAGGAAGTGTGAAGTGTGAAGTTTCACTTCGCCAACGAACATAAACTTTAAATTGTTTGGTCGATACTTTACGAGATATCGATCACTACAACCATTTACCGAGAAAATAATGGTTTTCTTAAAGAATTTTCTCTGCACTAAATTTTAAATTGGTACGGCGGCCGCCGTAGCCGAATAGGGTGATGCGTGACTGCTTTTCCGAATTCAGAGACAAAGTAGGTTCGAATCTCGGTGAAATACCGAAATGAAGAAAAAGTTTCTTCTAATAGCGGTCACCCCTCGGCGGGCAATACCATGAAAAAGCTCTTCATATAAAATATCTGCCGTTCGGAGACGGCTTGAAACTGTAGGTCCCTCCATTTGTGGAACAACATCAAGACGCATGCCACAAAAACGGAGGAGAAACTCTGTCAAATACCCAAAACGGGTGTACGCGCCAATTATATATATATATATTTATTTATATATATTATATATATCGCAGGATTTATAGTTTCTGCAAAAGGCGTCGTACATCAAACATATTTGTAGCAAATATTTGGTCTGAAATTTCAGCATGTTCGTGCGCCAATCTTAGAGCCTGACGGAATTCGGATCAGTAGTACATTTTTTTATATTACCTGAGTATACCTTAGCTGTCGGCATAGCATGGCATACTTTACGTTTGGCTATCTGCCGTCCGGAAGGTTAGACTATTCGAGTGAGTGGACTAAATAAAAACTTGTAAACTAATTTAAGCAGAAAATGTATAAAACCATCTTATTAGTATTATTATGAAGAATCTATTGTGTCCTTCATGGATTCAGAGTACATCTCCGACCTCAACTTTCTGAAAAAATTTGAGTATTTGCCTTATTGAGGTTGAGGTGAGCTTTAATTTCCTCAATGATGTTCTTCTATTTAACTCAAGAGCTCCCATATTCCAATTTTTTACTTTTAATTTTTTCAGGTCTTCGGGGTTGTTGTGTAGCCATGACAGTTTGGGTCTGTCTTTGCCTCTCACGATGATTGGATTATGGTAATGGTAATGGTAGTACGGGTTAGGCTGAGGCCTTTATGCACTGCGATCAGATTGATCTATTGTGCGCCCCTAATTACTTAATTATTATATAATTATTTAGTATACCGAGGAATCGATCCAACTCCTAAGTAGGGTGCAATTGTAGGTCTTCCTCGTCTAGTAGGATTCCAGGATTCTGTGTCTCCTGTGGCTTAATGCCTTACAGCCATAGACTCCTCTTCATCACAGCAGAACCTGCATGATTTTGTACTTGATAATCCGATTGTGTTAAAGTGTTTATTACAGGCAAAGTGACCTGTAAGTGCATAAAAGTCTACCTTCACATTTCCTTCGTGTCCCTCATGCCCTGGTACTCAAATCAGTGAGACGTGATTATGAGTGGCCAGTTTTTTGAGTGCATTGCTACACTCTATTGGGACTTTTGACTTGAATGTGAAGCTATTGAAAGTTTTAAGAATCGATTGGCTGCCCAAAGTAATTTAATTTTTACTTTCTCGAACCCTCTTTTGGATATGATTTCCACTGTTTCAATTATGGCGAAGAGCTTAGCATGGAAAATCGTAGTATCTGTGCTTAGTGTTAGGGATTTGTGTGCTCTAGGCCCCACTATTCCAGCTCCTACTCCTTGGATCGTTTCGGAACCATCTGTGTGCCGTTTTTGTGAGTCATGTTGGGTTAGTGTTCCACTCTTCCCTAGACAAGAAGATAACCTTGAGCCTCTTAATAAAATTGAGTACGGGTTCCGTGAGGTTGTTCACCTGGGCCATGCATACTGCATGTTGAACCCTGTTCAAGATATTGAGGTGTCCAGTAAGATCTCCTGGTTTAAGTTTCTCTTTCATATAACAAAAAATTGCTTTCATAGTAGCTTTTTCTTGTATTGTTAAACGTAGCGGTGGTAAATTTAAAAGCGCTTCCGTGCCAGCAGTTGGAGAAGTTCGCATGGCCCCTGTTATGCTTAGGCACGCCAACCTTTGCAGTTTAATGGGATTATAGTTTAATATCTTCCCTCCTCTGGTAAAAAATATTTACTCAAGTGTTTGTGCTACTTAGGCATCAGCGCTGAGCCCGTCCATATGTTTGGCGATTTCACATTCCTCCCAACAGAGTCTGGAAGTTACCGAGTATATTCAAAGGTTAAAAGAGATAGGATCTAACACATATAGCTTATTCTTGGAATACCTGCCAAACTAATGAGGCTCGTTAGCGCAACGCTCACAAATAAACAAGCAAAAGTGATCATTCGAGGGAAGCTCACAGAGTCGTTCCCTATTGAATCCGGTGTAAAACAAGGTGATGCCTTATCAACAGTCATATTCAATTTGATGCTGCCCTTTGTCGTAAGGGAAGTCAACAAAGGTGGTACCTTGATAACTAAAACAACCCAAATATGTGCTTATGCCGATGGCATCGCTATTCTCTCAAGAAATAGGAATGACTTAAAAGAAATTTTCCTAAAAATTACCAAAATTGCGAACGGTATTGACCTTTTTGTAAACGAGGGCAAAACCAAATATCTGTTGAAATCGAGGCGGAATGCACAGATGCAAAATTTCCATGTGGGAGCCTATACTTTTGAAGCAGTGCAGCATTGTAAGTACCTAGGAGTTATGTTCGCATGTAGCGGTGATTCAACTTCCGCCGTCAGGGATCGCATCAACGCCGCCAACAAAGCATATTACGCCCACCTTAATTTGTTCAAGTCCCGATTTTTACCTAAAGCTACAAAGTTCACTATGTACAAAACCCTTATTCGACCAATCCTAACATACCTATGGTTGTGAGGTATGGACTCTTAAGATTGATTATTGTGCTCAGATTACTCGCATGGAAAGAAAAATTTTAAGAAAGATCTTTGGCCCAATAAGAATGGCTGATGGTACCTATAGAATCCGATTGAACTCTGAACTGAACGATCTAACTCAGAACGAGACAGCTGTGAGTTTTGTTAAAGCGCAGCGCATAAGATGGCTAGGTCATGTGATCCGTATGCCTGTTGACTGTACCGTGAAGAAAGCCTTGACAGGAAAGTTAATGCGTGTGAAGGCCAAAGGCAGACCGAGGAATCGTTGGATAGACGCAGTGGAACATGATCTTAAGAAGCTGGGAATACGTAACTACGAAGCAACAGCTCAAGATAGACCGCTTTGGAGGAGCATTTTGAAGGAAGCTTTGACGCACCCCGCGTTGTAACGCTATGCAAGAAGAATATATTCAAAGGTTAGTAAGATGATCATTCTATGTGGATTCCTACCAGCCCTGTTAGAATTCCTATGAAGATTCTACAGTTATTTTAATTTGATACATACATGATACATATCATTGATTTTGATTGGTGTAAACCCGGTAGATTGTCCCAATAAGATCTTATTTGTATTTCTTCTACTTTCTGAATAAGAGAGGGGAAGTTAGGCCTCAAAATAGATCTGGGTATGAGAGTACTTACTTACTAATAATTTGCTAAGAGTAGCTAGCGAGCAGTTTCCAACGACAAATGGCAGATCAATCTAACAAATGTTTGTGTTTCGATTCCAAATATTGAAGACCTGATTGAGGAAGTATAGCCGGAAATTAGCAATCTTAGAACAAACACGTTGTACTGATTTAAAGGGCGAGCAAAATTATCAGCTACCAGGTGGATATAGTTAAAGTTTTAATATAATACTTTCAAAATTTAATCCGGAAGCACGATCCTTATATTCGATAGATGCAGTAGGTACTAACAAGGCAGTACATTGCCCAATAGATTTTTTTAAATTCTCTCAACCCTCCCGGAATGCTGCCACATTAACTAATTATTATAGTTTGTGGGTTTCTTTAATATTACTGCCTAATTTAAACCTCCAGCATTATCCAATGGAACTAGGCTGCAAATTAACACAATGGATGGAATGAAGAAGTGGGGCCAACATCAATCTGTTAACCGACTCTCAGCAATTCTGAGGGAATCAACCGATTTGCTGACGTAACCGGGATCTTGATAGGGATTTCTTTACGAAAAAAACTAAGATTCTGTTGATGATATTCTAAGTAAAATCAATATAATTCCCACTCATGTTACTTCAGGTAGTAATCTGGTCAAATACTCATTTTTTATAGATACTTTTTAGGAATTTTTTTTTAAGAAAATAAAATACAGGTGCAACAATGGGACATTTTTTTTGAAAAATAACAAAATGGCGGAGTTTTAAAAAAAAAAGCTATGTTTTTCGGGTGGAAATCAGACTGTAGTATGGAAAGTTAGGGCTGAATAAAAAACGAAAGTAGCAGCTGCCAGAATGACAAGCGTACAGAATAATAATCAGTTGAACTTTTTCGTTTCTGATATCTTGAAGCGCTAAAACTCCTGTTGACAAGCCACCTACCTTTTTTTAAGACGCTTACTTTGGTGCCACACTACTACAACAAAATATGTAAAAAAAAATTGTTCTTGTATACTATTTGATGTCAATAAGAACATACTATAAAGTCAAAACGACCGCATTTTATTTTGCTAAAAAAAAAAATTCCTTAAAAATAGCTATGTGTAAAAAATTAGTATTTGACCAGACTATTACCTTCATTGCTATCTGAAGAACGACTGATTGGATTAGCGTAAGAATACGTGGAAGATGAGCGGACAGAATTCTGCTGGCGAATCCCCGAAGGCATGGCAGCCGAAGTTACTCTCACAAATTTGATGGACAAATTTTGTAATCTATCATTATTGGTTGATCAAAGCGCTTAGAACGCATTTGAGTGAATGTGCAATTTTGACTGGCTGTGATGATGTAGAGAGTGTTCTGATTCCAAGAATCTTAATAATCTTCCATTTTTAACTCAAGGACAAACACTTAATGTGACCGGTTTGGATCTTAGATCTCATTGTTTAACAAATAGCCATGTTTTGGATCCTTTTTGAAAAAGCTGCAAAACATTAAAATATTATAAAAATTTAATAAAAAGTTAATTTTATGCATGAATTATTAGATTTCATTGTGCAAATGTGCAGTCTGTTCATCCGTTCGGACCATCGTTTCAAATGTATATGTATATGTTCCTGTTACGATAAACCTGTGTGAAACAAGATGCCGATTGTTAGTTATTCAAAAATTCTAGTTGTAAAAAATGAAGTACTAAAAAAATTGGTTATTCATTGATGCTGCATACGACGCAAATGTATTTCAGTGAGAATGATCTAACAAAGCAACAAGTGCCTCAAGCAGCAACAATTAACGAAGAATAATAAAACCAGAAAGGAATCTGCTTTGGGAAATTAAAGTGCATGAGTTGTAGCTGAGTTGTTTTCTACGCAACCCCAGAATTGGCTAATGCCCCTAAATGACCTTCATTAAGTATTCTTGCAATAATTTCCCTTACACCGAGTTGCTATTATGGCACCAATTTTCACTAAGTGCACCTGTTTGTTGCTGATTTATGGCCATAGTCATTTAAATTAAATAAAATGACTTTGTTGGCAGTAAATAAAACAAATATTCACCGTAATAATTACCAGTACGCAACGAAAAGAAACAAAAGGAAAGTGGAGACAGGTATAACAGTGGATAAGTTCAGGCGGAGTAGAATTCTTTATAATGTCGCACTACAAAAAATGAGAATTTTTTAATTTGGACTGGAAAGTGACCCCATAAGCCGGAAAGTGCATTTTTCGGGAACAAAGGTTTTGTGGGTCACAGTTTCCAAATTTTGATAATAGATAGTAGATGTTAGAATATTATTTCCAATGCATTATGTGGATCGGATTAATTTTGTCTTTAATCCCTTTTAAGAAAAGTCCAAAGACTCCTTGTGAATACGACATTATGATACTAAATGCGCTACGAAAGTATTTGACGGAAAATTTGGGTGGGAGTTTCCAAAAACACAAAAAACCATCAGTATAAACGTTGGCTCGCAATTGACAGGAATATACAAGGTGAAGTGCAAAATAAACAAGACAGAGGTCATAAAAACGTTTTTGATGGCGTCATCTTTCTAATGAATTAATGCGTTGGAAGTTAATATATATCCCTAGCTGACTTCCATTGAAAGCTTGGTGACATTCGGTTCAGTGGAAGCGAAGTTATTGTGTCTAAAGTGTCAGTATGTTTGTATCATCGGTACAAAAATGAGTTTCGAACAAAGTGCTAATATCAAATTTTGTGTTAAAATCGGTAAAACCTTTACCGGAACATTTGAAGTGATGCAAAAATTTTATAGCAATGATTGTCTGTCTCGTGCCAGAGTTCATGAGTGGACATGAGGATATAAATGACAATGAACATACGGGCCGCGCAAAATCAGTAATCACCGAAAACTCCATTGAAATTGTTCGTAAATTTATCAAAAATGAACCGAAATCGTCGTTGAAATTCGTGGAATCGGAGCTAAATATCTCCAAAACATCGATTTATCGCATTTAAACTGATCATTTGGGCTTACGAAATGTCTGTGCACGTTTCATTCCGTACAAGTTAACTGAGGACAAAAAATTGCTCAGAATTCAACAATCGAAAGACCTGATTAAAGAGACGAGAAAAAACGAGAACTTCCTTTGCAGCATTGTAACTAAAACGTGGAGTCTCCAACATGAACCTAAAAGTAAGCATCAAAGTGCTGAATAGAAGGCCCCAGTCGAGCCACCACCCAAACAATCGCGTTTGAAGAAGTCAAAAATCAAGTCGATGCTCATTTGCTTTTACGATTCCAAGGTAATCGTGCCCAAGGAGTTCGTGCCAATGGGCCAAACCGTCAATGCAATTTTCTATCTTGGCGTTTTGAAGCCTTTGTTGCATCGCAATCGTGGAACTCGCAATGAATACCGCGAAGGAGGAAGCTGGCGCTTTCATCGATTCATTCTTGTGATGGATTTTTTGACTAGAAATCGCAATTTCACCATTAATCACTCACCATATTTGCCTGATATGGCTCCCTGTGACTTCTACCTATTCGGAAAATTGCATTTGGCCATGAAAGGAAAACGTTTTGCGTACGTAGAGGACATCCAAAGGGCTTGCATCGACATCCTGAAGGACATTCCGGTCAATGACGTGAAACACTCTTTCAAAAAGCTTTTAGATCGGGCAAAACAGTGTATCGAGGCCAGAGGAGACTATTTCGAATAAATAAACTCAAAGTAATCAGAAAGCTCATGTCGTTTCTATTTTAGCTCAGTCTTGCTTATTTTGGACTTCACCTTGACAGTTGCTCTAATTACCATTTTCTTCCATAAAAATTATTGCCTCTAATCAAGTAAAACGGACTGTAAGATATTTTAAATACTGTGAAAATTAGCTAAGCTTTGGAGTGCGAAAAACCGCTTGCGATTCGGAGCACTTTGTGCGAAGTTATTGTATTACATAACTGCAATTATTTTCTTGTGACGTTCAACGTTTTGTTATCTGCGGCTTAGAGGCATATAAGGGATTTAATGAAAGTTCCACGTTCAGCAGACAGCCTTCTATCCAGATGGATAGTTTTGTTTTGGAGCCTATACATTACACCTGCCGTTAGGTTATGCAAGCAAATCCCCTACCTCCTCATTTACCCAAATTCCCAAATTTCGTATAATACTGTTCTGCTCTAAATTGAATGAGTAAATACTTCTATGATAGGCAGCAAGTTATCAATTTATAATTTTCATTCACATAAAATGATTGGGTGCCCTGCACGACTAGGGGCGCATTCATGCCTACTGTAGCCACGCTTTGTTTCTGTACAGCAACTACCTCTTTTGGTTGGTTGGAGTGGTGTTGTTGCTCTTTAGGCCTGGCCTCTATTGGTCCTCTCGGTGATTTTAAGCGAATGCACTTTGCTATTTGCTGCGGCGAATTTGGCGCATCCCGCCCGCAATTGGCAGCCGTGCGGGCTCGCTTTACTTGCCTTTTGCGATCGTTCTCCATTTTGTCGGTTTGTGTGCTTTGATTGGCGCGCACAGTGAGTGGCTTAGATATGCTGTGCATGTCTAATGCTTCCTGATGCTGCCTCTCCATTTCACTCACCAAGTCTTTCATTGGAATGTTGATAATGAGCTCTTTTATTTTGTCTCCCATCACACATAGCAGCTCCCCGTCTGATTCTCGCTTTGTCGCTTGCTCCCTTTCCTCTTCCTTCTGCTGTTGCGTGTCGCTTTTTTCCATGTCTGGAGTATTATGCCCGCATTGACGCTTTTCAGCGCGCTCTTGCTCGGGAGTGAGTATTTGTTTTCTCACAGGTGTGCGAGCAATTCTCGCTCGTCTCAGAAAAGGATTGATCATATCGCTCTTTTAATTCGATTCTCCGCATACGCCCGGAGACTCATTCGGCATGTTGTTCTAGCTGTCTATCTATTTGTCTATCTGTCTAACTATAGCCGTTTATAAAATTCATCGTCTGCCTCTGTGTTCACCCGCATTTTCGTATTTTCAGCCGATTTTTTGCATTCCCGTTTATATGGCTTTACCGCGCTCTCCACTCTCCCTCTCTCAACCAACCAGCAACTCCTTCTTCAGCTGGCAGCCAGCTTAATTAATATTTAATGATTTTACGAATTTAGCACACATTGCATCATTATCGCCACCATCACCAACGTCATTATCAGCGACATTATGATAATTTTCATTAGTGTTCACTTTTACAGACACACCCATATAGTATATAAAAGGTATTTCTTATGCCGGAGACATTATCGTTTGCATAGCATCTGCAACTTTCGCGGCATAAAAAACATTTGGAATATTTATTTTTTGTCTACTCTGTCGAACTGTGCCCGCGTTTCCGGCGCCCGACAAAGGTTTGCAGCTGTAGCTCATGTTTTCTCTCATGCATTCAGTGCTGCTGCTATTCTGCTGTGGTGTCAGTATGTGTGTGGGTGTTATTTTTTTCTACCATTCCATTCGCCAGCAGCTGATGTTAATGACGTTGACTTATGCATGCCACCGTGTGTGGTTAACTATGCGACATTTTGTTTTGCCAATGCGAGTGTACATAACTGCGGGTGAGTGCGAGTAAGTGATGAGAAAAAGAGAGCAAAGGCTTGGAGGTGTGTGTGAATTGAAATACTCGTACGAACATGCCAAGCAGAGTTATTCATTACTGTAACAAATTAACTGGAGATAAAATAAACGTTGAAATTCATAAAAACATCGAAGTTTTATTTTTTATAAATAAAATATTTATATTTTTTCGACAACTGTGGTTTTTTTTCATTTGTATTTTTTCAAAACATATTTTAAGCGCTTACATAAAGAGCATTTTATTCAAGGTGCTGAGCGCTAGAGCAGCTGATTTTGCAATTTCATTTTTAATTGTCAAAATAGTCTTTTTTTCGTTGCTGCTTTGTTTGTAAATTCATGTAAATGTTAATTTACTCAAGTAATATAACCTTTAATAGATTCACTTTGACCAGAAGATTTAAAAATTTACATTTTTCACGATGTTATAGCAATTGGAAGCGAGCGCAGAGATGGAGATAGAAAGCTAACACTTTACTGTTAAATGTTGCATGGAATTTTTTTGAATAGACCCACTAAGGCATTCTAGTTTAGAGTACTTTTTAAGTCGATGGTTACACCAAAAATAGCTGCGAAAAATATCACAAATAATTGCAGATCACCCAATCACGCCGTGTTCGATTGAACTACGTTGATAAACAAAAATCCCACTCAACGGGTTGACAAGCAGTTAAATTAGATTAAGATTTATCATCTTACCTTACTACTTACCCTGTTCTGACCAGACTGGCTTTTGCAACTTTGGACTTAAATTTAATATATTTCTATTACAGCTAACGACTTGAGCTTCCCGGAAGCTACCCTTAATTTAATTTTCTATCGAAGGTTTTAAAAAAGGTTTCCAACGGAGGGTTAAGCAAAAAACAGCAACAAAATATATTATTGCACTAAACGTATAAAATTTACAAGCTGCGTCAAAATTGTTTTAAATTTGTATCCTGGAGGCATAGAACTCAAAACATCTTATTTTATACTGGTATCTATAATTTTTTTTTTTAATTAGTAATTTACAATTCTAAATTTATAGTTCTTAATTCAAAATTCATTTCTGGTAAAATATCAAGACGTATACAACGAATACGAGTAGGAGCTCGGCCAATCACCCAATAAAGTACTAATTTATTAATACTTTCTCATCTCATTCGATTTAAAATTTTAAATTCATAGTCATATAAGTCATAAGTTATAATTGATAATTCATAATTCGTAATTTATTATTCAGTTTATAAGTCAAAATTTGTAATTAGTGATTTTTAGTTCGTAATTCATAGTTCACACTTTTTAATTCATACTTCAAATGATAGTTTATGTTTAATTCATACTTCAAAAAATAGTTTATGATTTAAAATTTACAAGTCATAACTCATAATTTATAAGCCATAATTTATAACTCCCACCTCAAAATTTGTAATTTATAATTGAAATCTCGTAATTTTTAATAGTTCGTAATTCATAATTCATCAAGTTTAGTTCATAATTTATAATTTATAGGTCCTAATTTATAACTCTACATTTTTAATTCATTTAAAGCTCGCAAATCGTAACGCATATTTTATAAGGCACAATTTGTATAAGTCATATAAGTCTATAACTCAGAATTCATAATTTATAAATGTATAATTCGTAATTTATGGCTCACAGACGATTCTTAATTCATACATTAAAAGTCATAATTTATAATCTATAAATCACGGTTTTTTAATTCATTTATCAAAACTTGTAATTCATAATTTAAAAATCATAATTCGTAATTGGTAGTTTAAAATTCTAATTTTTAATTTGTAATTATTTATTTATAGTTCATAATTTAGAAATCATAACTCGACTCTTATAAGACGTAATTCATAATTCATATATTGAAAGTCATAATTTATAATATATAACTTAAAATTTTTAATTCATATATCAAAACTTGTAATTCATAATTCATAATATACAAATAATAACTCGTAATTGGTAATTTATAATTCATAATTTTCAATTTATATGATTTCATAATTTTTAATTCATAATATTTAACTCATGATTCAAAATGCTTAGTTATTAATTCATAACTTTTGATTTATGGTACGTAATTTATAACACATAATTCGTAATTTATTATTACTAATTGTTATAACTCATATCGTAGCTTATAATATATAACTCAAAATTTTTAATTCATTTACGCAATTCGTAATTCATAATTCATCATTTATTATTCCTGATTCTTGTACCTCAAAGTTAATTTTTTTTAACTCAGAATTTTTAATTCATTTACCTAAATTCGTAATTCATAATTCATAAGTCGTATTTTATAATTGAAAATTTGATAGCTCGAAAGTTGTTAATTCATAATTTACTATTTTTAAATCGTAACTCATCGTTTTGAATTCAACATTTATTGTATTACATAAAATTTATAACTCAAAATTAGTGTTTCGTAATTCATAAATCGTACTTCAAAATTCATAATTCATAATTCACAGTTCATATTTTACTATCTTTCGTAAGGGGTTTCTCTGCACCAGCTTAATTACTTACATATTTCACAAGCACCCTGGGCGTATACATAACTATTTTTAGTGAATAGCCGTACCACATGCAGATATTATGTGCAATTTGTGTTCTAATTAGTTTTTTTCGCTGCTCCCACTGCAACAGTAACAGATGCTGGTGCCACTTCGTAGTTGAGCTTGGAAAATTAAATGTCATAAGAAATTTACAACAAACATAAAGAAATGTACCTACGCGTACTTACTCATTTAAATCACATACATATATTATTTGTATATACGCGTATATGTAAGTGTGAGTATACATATTTACTTACGCACCACATGCATACAACTGTACAAATATGGGTCGGTAATTCTCTTTGCAATAGTAAATATACCAGCACGTGCTGCTGCTGCTCTGGCAAATGTTCTTTGCTGCGACATGAGAAAAATATCAAATAAATGCATGCACCTGAGCAGCAAATCACACAAACGAGTGCTAGGAAGGTGAGCCGAGATGAAGAATTGAGTAAAGGGAAATTGTAGTGGTAGTTGAAAAAATGAATGAAGGAAGCAGTCGGAAAGCTTTGGCTGTCTGTGACATTTGTAATTCATTCTCTTGTATTGTGCATGAAGTAGTAGAGCTGCAAAGCAAGGCAGCGAATGAGAGAAATGTTTGGTGGTTAAATAAAAAGCGAATTATTACTCACATGCACACATACATATGTATATAATTAGAAATTGTTGTGTAATTTTCTGCGATTGTGTCTGAGTGCGACAGGTAAATTTAAAGTAAAATTGGTGTTGTTTGCAATTTGTGACCATTCGTGTGTGTACGGGCAGTCAGTAGTTAGCAGAAATGTGCCATAGGTGAGGTGAAAGGTTAGTATAGCCAGAACTCTTACCCATGTAACTGCAATGTCCGCTTTTCGGTAGCAAAGAGCTTAGATTCTTTTTCCATTTACGTTAAAGCAAGTAATGCAACATATATTTAGAGCATTCTAGTGTTTTTTTTCTTTCTTTTTTCTAGTGGTCACGTGCTTTTGAACTTTTTACTTACTTCATATTTTATGAAATTCACGTTTATCGTACGTTTTCGTTAGAAATGCCAACTGGGCGTACACTTAATTTCCTGTTAAAGTAACATTTTTAAGAAAGCAGACTTGGTGCGATTTTTAAACAGACTATCATCATATCAGTTACATTTTACGTCACACCTTCAGCACGTGCCTTGCTCCATGGCAGCCTGTTATACCTTAGGCATAACTAAATATGTAGCTGTGTATGTGCGTATTGTTTTTGGTATGCCGACCCAAGTGTTTGCCGACACTTTTGCACGTGTTGACGCTTAAAATGGCAAAGCGTTTAAATATGCGTCACTCGAATTACTGCGAGACTAATTTATATTAGACTAAGGGCAGATAGAAAAACAGCTACATACGTACTCATTTATGTATGGGTGTATAAAATATGATTTTAGCAAAGTCACTTTGCGCCACAAAAGTTGTAAGAAAAATTGGAAAAAGTATGGGAAAAATTATATAGAATATATGCATTCATACGTATGTGGGCACGATGATGAGTACGAAATTCTTTACAATAAAACTTTTTTGAAGTATCTTCTCTTACAAACACATAAATATACATATCAAACTGAAGCGCTGAACTCTTGATACTTAATTCATTTTTATGACCTTGATTCGTGCCACATTGGAAGCGACTAATTAACTTTATGTCAATGAGTCAGCGTTGTTTTACAATGAGGTGACAAAATTAAGAAGAAATCTTGCTAAGCGCTGAGTTCACTTAGACAAGCAAATAATTAGTTTTGATAGCATCCATTGCGTAAACCGAATATGAGTGGGAAGGTGTAGGTAGTCATAGTAGGAATCATATGTGCCGCAAAGCGTTGCCACTAAAATTGAAAGTAGTTAAAAGTGTCGAAACTGCTGTGTCCATTATGCAAGCTGATGCTAAAAGCTTAAGAATTTAAGGGGATATGGAGGGGTTCCTTATTTTCTTCTTAATTGAATTTTTTCTTAGCACTTAGCATTAATTTATTAAACAAAGTACGAAATAATACAGGGTGGGCCATATAGCGTTTGCTTTTTGAACCACTATTTTTTTGAGAATGGTAATACATATGACATGTCAAATGTGTTCATAAAAGTTTGACATTTACGAAATGGGACGCTATAAGCTTGAACAAAATTCGGAAATATTGAAAACCTATTTCCAAAGTGGTGAGTCTTCTTCTTCTTCCGCGGTTACAGTAAATGGCGAGCGTAACCATGACAAGCTCAACGAGTTTTTGTTTCCAAAAATTGAAGAGGATGACATAGACGACATTTGGTTTCAACAGGACGGTGCAACTTGTCACACTGCCAAATTTACACTCGAACTTTTGGCTACCGTTTTTGAAAACCGAATAATCAGCCGAAATCCCGATATCAATTGGCCGCCTCAGAGCTGTGATTTAAGCCCATTGGACTTTTTTTATGTGGAGCTGTTAAGGACAAATGCTATGCGAACCATCCAGAAACGATTGATGATTTAAAACACGAAATCAAAGTTGGCATTCATGAAATTGGAGCCCAAAGAATCGAAAATGTGCTTAAAAATTGGGTTGATCGAATGGCCAACTGTAAGGCCAGTCATGGCAGTGAATTTAATGATATTATTTTTATTCATAAATGACAATTTTCAATCTTCAAAATAAAAAAAAGTTTGAAAAAATATTGATTCGTTTTTTTTTATAGCCCATTCAAAAAGCAAATTTAACATGGCCCACCCTATATAACAATAAAAAGATAATAAACAATAAAAATGAAATTCGTAACGTTGCCCGAAATTCAGAAAATGAAGAGCCAATATGCTTCTTCAAACTTACAACCTTACTGTCCAAATTTCAGTCAAATGGGTTCATTAACCGTTCAAACAGACAGAAACCAGTCAGCCATGAAAAAACTATCAACTATGAAGAGAATTTGGTATCGCTTTATAATTACGTTACCAATTCAACAAGTAAAAACGTCATTGATAATTATGAAAGTAGCCTAATGTTCTGGGCGCCGACCAAGTCGTCCAGGCTCAGTCCGTTAGCGTATGTTTTATAGGTAGTTAGGTGGGTCAAATGGTTGAAGTGCCAAACATCAGAACATTCAGAGCAACGAAATGGCAGATGAGCTTGATGTCTTGGACTCTTGATACCTTAGAATTAGGTAGGTAGGTGGGAAAAATGATTGAAATGCCAGTCTGACACTCGTCAAGTAGCACAAAATTGCCATTTGATAGCATTATGAGACCTCCAGCGGGCAAAAATCTTCAGCCAAGAAGAGCTATGCAATGGAGAAGGATGATGGGATTTAGGATGGCGCACCGGCCTAGTTTGGTGAGTAGCTCTTCAGAAGGGCTACAACACCACTAAACTAGAGAGAGTGAAGAGAACTGCATGTGTGAGCATCACTGGTGCTTGTAGAACATGTCCCACTTCCTGTAGATCTGCAGGTTAAATCCATTGCTGCTCAGAGCGCTTATTAGGTTAAAGGAGCTTGGCCTCAGGAGACAATTTCCTGTAGAACATAGTAGCATCTTGAAGCAGATCTCCCCTTCCTTCTCTGTTCTTCGCACTGATCTCTCCATCCGCAAACTGTGTTTTGAGGGTTGTGCTAGGGATATCTTTCCGAGCAGGCAAGGCTGGAAGGAGGGGAAAGTCGGCAAGGATATAAGTACCTCCGTCTTCACTGGCGGATCCAAGATGGAATCTGGAGTGGGAGCGGGGGTTTTCTCTAAATCAGCCAGCATTTCGGTCTCCTTTAAACGGCCGGAAACGAGCAGCGTTTTTCAAGCAGAGGTATTCGCGATACTGCAGGCATGCAAAATGCTTCGGGATCGCTGTTGGGAGGGAAACCTTAATGTTTTTTGCCATAGCCAAACTGCGATCAAGACCCTGTCGTCGCCGTATTGCAGCTCTCTTCTGGTGAACTCCTGTAAGGAGGAACTCAAACATCTCGATCGAGCAGGAAACATCTCCCTTATCTGGGTTCCTGGACACAGGAATATAGAGGGAAATAAAATTGCCGACGAGCTTGCCAGGAAGGAGTCGACAGAACCGGTTTCAGCTGTCCTCCTCTCAGACATCGGCGTCCCTTTGTCCGTTGTTAAAGGGAAACTACACAATCTCTTTCTAAAAAAAGCGCAAGACAAATGTACTGGGTGATCAGTGCTCATGCGGAGAAGCTTGGAATTCCGTACAATACCTATTGCAGAAGCTGTGGGGATCCTGCAGAGAAAGAGACTGTTGAACACTTTCTCTGCAAATGTCCGGCTCTGGCGGCTAGGCGCTTGAGATTCCTTAGTGTGCGCTTTGGGGATGACTTGAAGAAATTCTCCAGCCTAGATCCATTTTCTTTCCTCCACTACATCAACAGCACTGGATGGCTGAAGAAGATTTTCTCTTCCCAAAATTTTTTCTTTGCACAGGTAATGGCCCACCACATTATGGTATCAAAACGCCACGTAAGTGCTACTTGAAGTGTGCCTGTGCTCAATAGTATCCTTCCCCACAACAATAGGCATTAAATGGTAAACCTCTCTCTGCGTATGTACGGATCCTCCAATGACCAGTAAACACAGCTATGAGTTCGAAAATTGAGCGGCGTAACGTCCCAGACCTTTCTGCGTTCTGCGTCTATTATACTATGGCCAAAGTATATTCGAAATAGTACACGAAAATATGAAGCTTCATCTTTTATGTGCTTTTTTTGTGAAATAAGTTGTGCAATTTCCTTTAACACTCAGGGGGATGTCGACGACCGGGTAGGAAACCTCTGAGACCAATTCAGTAGATACTTTCCTGGCAAACTCATCAGCAATTTCATTTCCTTCTATGTTCCTATGTCTTTGACGCTAGATCAGAGAAATTTTTCTGGCGCACCCAAGAGATTTGATTTCCTACTTGCAGGAGTTGGCCAGTTTAGATCTGCACCATTTCGTCGTCAGTGCCTTCATCGTTGCTTGACTATCGAAAGAAATGTTAATATCTCCTTCGCTCCCACGATCCGTAAACATTCTGCGTACCTGCAGTAGCTCCGCCAACTGGATCATTTCGTTCGAATGGCTACAAGGGCTCCGGCTCTGAAATTAATTGATCCGGTACAAGTTGGTGATAGCATAGGAAGAGAAAGCTCTTATTTACATTAGAAAGACCAGGTAAAGAAATACTTGGCTTCAATTGATGTGTCCAATTGGCGACGGTTAGTATGACAAAGAAACGACTGGCTTATTTGGTTAAACCCACCAAAAATCTCTTAAGCGACTATCCCGCCACTACTACAAATTCTACTTGTAGTTTCCTAAAATGATAATGAAGAATGTAATGACTCATATAGCATCCAGTGAGAGCTCGTTAGCCCTCGCTATTGACTAGGTGCTTATTTGGTGCTCATCTGTATGAAAGCATAAACTTTTATTCTGCACTCCCTATTTAATGTCGAGTGTCTTCTTAGTCTTTGACAAATTGCATTAGGTAGGCTTTGGTGAACCCAGTTTAACCGTAGTTTTATTTACAGAAACTCGTTTTTTCGATGTATTTTTAAATCGATGCAGCTCACTTAAATGTTTGTATTTTTTCCAAATAGTTTGATGATAATCTTAAAATATAGTCGATTTTATAATTTTGGAGGAAAAGACCGCAATAACATCACACACATATTGAAAAAGTTCTTCAGTGAATCATTGTCAGACACCGTTTTTACAACAACGAGATGGAGACGATGGTTGAAGCAGTGTATGTAAGGAATTTTACGATTTAGATGTTGTTCCAGGAGACCACCTCACCTCCTCTTTTACCACTCATCACATTAGCTCCATCATAGGATTTGCTCAAAAGACACGACAAATCGATACTATTCTCACGCAATGTTTCAATTGTTTTTTCGGTGAATGTTTTAGCGTCCAATCCCTTAGTTGTAATAATATCGAGTAATGATTCTCGAGCTTTTCCTTCCTTCAAGTATCTGAGAGCGATAGCTATATTCTCTCGGTTGTTTTTGTCTTTGGTTCCGTCTACCATTAGCGTAAACCATGGAGCATCAGCATTTTTCACATCAGAAACTATTGATTCTCTAACTGATTTAGCCATGATTTCAATTACTTCATTTTGTATTTCTGGAGACGTGTATTTAGCAGTTTTGGGAATAGTTTCGTTGCAATTAACTAAAAAACTATCCTTTTTTAACGTAAACTCGAAAAGTTGTATGAATAAACCACGTTCAGCTTTTTCATCAACGTCATAAGATTCGCGAGAGGGAAGTAACTTTTGAGAGGGTGGGTAAAAATGAAAAAAGTATGCCAATAATTCCCCTTTTTTACCGTTTTTCAACGTGGATTCAAAAATGTATAGCTATTTTTTTTAAATAACCCCTGTTAGTGAATCCACGGTCAGTGCCTACTTGGGATTCCCTAACAATACAATAAAGTAGGCATTAATCGTAGAACTAGGGACTGACCGATGTCTATTCTAGAATCGAGCGAAGAAATGGAAAATCCAGCTGGTACCCAGCCAAAATCCAGTTCCGATCTCTCACCGGATTATTATCAGTTATAAGCACACTAATAATTCAATAATTCCAGTTATTATAAATTTGATTATCAAAGTGATTAATTAATTAAACCATTTTTTATATATTGATTTGAAATAAAAATTTTGGAAAACTTGTTCTCGGGTGAATTAATTGACGAAAATAAGACACAGGTATACATAGTCTATCTTCAGTCATGGCTGATCATCCGTAACGTTGAGAAGGCGCGTTCATTGGGGCTCATTGGGCAGGCGGGATTCCCATGATCCGAACAATTTGATGAATGTTTGGTGCATGCTTGTGCAGTTTGGGAACATTTATCAAAATTGTAATGCCAAATTTCCCTATCGATAGAAAAAACTCGAACTCAAAGTAGTATCAACAAACACAGGTGTGCCGATTCTCCAATGCTATCCAATCACATCACTAGCACTGAAAACTTCAACCATTTAATATGCAAAATTTTGAGTGATTTTTATGCCAAAATTTTTTCAAATATCGGTTTTTTCTTGTACTTACTGTCTGTACGGGCAAATAATTCGCTTGTACGGGTAAGTCCCGTCCACGCCTATATGTAGCTGCGGGCCTGTTTGAGGGCAACACAGGAAAGTGGGATATAAGGAGGTTATGATTCAGTAACTTAACTGTGCTAAGTCCGATAGACGTCAGCATCACATTACTTCTGCTTAAGCCAACTTATTATTGCACCTAATGTACTCGCATTAGCGACGTTTCCTGTTAGCCACATTAGCAACACATTTATTTATATGTACTCACAAATGAGCGACTATGTCTGCTTTATTGCCAGCACACACACGCACTTGCACAAACACAAATACACATGTTCGACATTTGGATTTACGACTAAACATTGCAATGCAAATGCTCAACTGTAAATAAACTTTTGTTGGTGTAGTTAGACACGTTTGCCGTGTTGCAGGCAAACAGGGCTTAATGAATATGCATATGTATGTGTATGTGTGTTTATGAATATCTATACACTTATGTAGGCATCCCTACATATATCCCTATATATATTTAACCAACACATCCATATATGCATACACTCACCTTTTCATGTACATATTTACATTAGTGCGACTCTTACAGTAGTATTAGTGTGCTAATTGGTGTGTTTGCGGGTATTTAAGCATTTTATGTGCAATTTTCTGGTTTGCCTACGTTTAGTTATTCGCTACGCTGTGCTGTATTGCGTGAACTAAGCGGATGAATGAATGAATGAATGACTGCGTGAATATGGAACGAAAAAAATCGACTGAATAAAAGCCGCTTGAATGGCAAGCAAGTGACGGTTGGTGGCTTTTAAATAGTTGATTATGGTAGCACCGCAAATATTTCATAACTTTGCTTGCAAACACTATTTGATTTCTGTTTTGCGTAAAAGAGGTTGATTGCAGAAGCACAACCAGGGGTGGTAATATGTTCAGGTGATTAAAGAGTTTTGCGTCATAATTATAGCTGATTCAGAACAGAAGCAGTATACGTTTATAGTTGTAACATTGGATAATAAAGAAAAAGAACGCTCTAAATAGAAATCAGCGTAGTAAGGTGGATCCACGAGCTAGACCAACTTATAAATGGTGAAAATGTTATACGTTTCATCGAAGCGCACCGGTTAAAATGGCCAGTTCATATAACAAGAATGGATGGTGCGAGGGTGCAGAAGAAAATTGTAGAAGCCAGAGTGTTCAGCACTAGAGCAAAAGGAAGACCGAGAACGAGATGCGGAGATGCGGAGAACATTAATGTACAGAGAAGTCTCACGGGCTACGAATAGTGTGAATTGCCGAAAATGAAGTCTAACCGCGAAGACTTTTTCACCTCGCCCGCTGTCGAGGGGAACTTCTTAGCAGAACTGATTGTAGTGAATTCACAGCTTTGGTTGCACAGTTTTGGTTTCTGTATGAAATCAAATTGACTAATAGCTGGCGGCATTTTGGAAGATATGGAAGGAATATGCATTTCTATGTTCCCTTCATAAACGGGATTTCATTCAATTTACACTTTCTTACCGGAATAATGTCTGCAGTTTCTATGTAGATTGCAAAAAACTTTGAAATTTCAAATAAATAAAGGAAAAATTTAAAGAAACCTATGCCTATAAGAACAACTAACTATATGGAACAACAACTATATGGAACATCTAACTAAAGGTTCAGTTGCATCTTTAATTCGTATAGTAAATACCCGAATGATCGAATTCCTGCCTAACAACCGCTAAAACAATTCTCTTTGGCATTTGCATATACATGTGTATGTACATATGCACAATTGAAGCCCTAGCCTATGTACGTAAATATTTGTATTCTAAACTCCCAGCAAAACTATAGGCCTCTTCTTTTCACCAAGTGAGAGCAAATAGATGAAGCAACTGGTTCAAATGAACATACTAGTATGTCGGCAACGCGGCCCAATTAGCTATAGCCATACTCGCTAGCGGTGAATCTCACTCGATAACTTTGTAGTTGCTTTCGCATGCAAACTTTTCGTCAAGTTAATCGAGTATAGAATAGCGAGCGGGAAAATGGCGAATATAAGAGACCTTATGATTATTATAAAGGGTGGTTAAATCTAGGGCCGATGTTAAATGTGAACCGCACCTTAACCTCAAGTTTTTTTCTGCATTTCATTTGACATTTTTCAATTTCATACATATTCAATTTGAACCATGGAAAGATACACCATCGAGCAACGCGTTAAAGTTACGGGCGTTCAAATGAAAATGCATATCGCGCACTTCCTGAAGAAAATCATCTTCAGTGATGGGGCACATTTTCACCTCAGTGGATTCGTCAATAAGCAGAATTACCACATTTGGGCGAATGATAATCCAAGAATGATTGCCGAAAAACCAATACGGTTTATGGGCCGGCGGCATCATTGGGCCGCATTTTTTCTAAAATGAGGCCGGTCAGGCAGTTACTGTGAATAGTGTTCGCCATCGTGAGATGATAACGAACTTTTTATGGCCCGAATTGGAAGGTATGGATGTGGACAATATGTGGTTTCAACAGAATGGTACCACTTGTCACACAGCTAACGAAACAATGGCTCTGTGATGGCTGAATAATCTCACGTCGCGGCGATGTCAATTGGCCGCCAATATCATGTGATTGGACACTTTGGACTTCTTTCTTTGGAGCAAGAGCTAAAGGATGAGATAATTCGGCACATTAACGGCATAGAACCTCAATTATGCCTCAGAAATCGAAAATTTTGACCATCGGATGGAGGTGTGCCGCCGAGGCCGCGGCGTCTATTTGGCCGATATTTTGTTCTAACGTAATTGAGCCATACTAATATTATCATAATGAAGATAAATGATAGTAATTTTCTAAAAAAATTGTATTTTATTCAAAATCAACACCGGCCCTTAAAACTTAACCACCCTTTATAACCGCATACACAGGGCACTCACTTTATTCCTCTGCATGCGTATGTCGTCCAAAGCCAAAAGTGTAAGCATTACGACTACAAGATCAAAATATATTCGTATTATCAGCCGTAGCGTCCATGATTCTTTTAGTTACCGTTTCAAATATTACACCGCACAACAAAAACAAATTCATTTCTAAGTTCGAACTCATATTTCTAGAAACAAAATACTTTCATTCAAAAAACGAATTGTCCATATGGCAGTTTTTCTCAACGTTGACAAAAATTTACATCTAAGATTGAAGAAATCACTGATGACCAGTCGAAAATAGTCAATACTGAAATATTTCTAATTTAAAATAGTTGCCAATATTTTTTCTAATGTCGAATGGTCGTGGATCCATATATATGTATGTTTGCATCTATATGTGTATGTAAATATGTCTTCTAAATGCTCGACAGCCGCAGTTGCTGTGCGCCAAGTACCTACGCAGAAAACAGCAACAAGTTGCTTATAAAAAAGGTCTGTTCCGGACATTTTTATACTGCAGAAAATTATTTTAATTTTTTTTGTCCTCTGATAATAGGTAAATAATTAATTAGTATATTACTTTACGAAGGTAGTTCTCCAATTAATAAAAAGTGCACAAAAATATGTGTATACAAGTATATGGAAAGGTTAGAAACTTACTCTGAAACCAGAGTTCGACTTATTTGGAGGTTACTGTACATACATTCAGCCTTCGAATGAAGTCCAAAGTGCCAAATATTTCATATAATTGATATATTTGATATTGAAGCTCCTGTGAGCTGTGCAGCGCTGTGCATAACAGCAGGGACCAAAGCCGCAAATCATTAAACTAAAATTTTTCAGACAATATTCACTTTTTATTTCTAAAATTTATTACATAATTTTCTTCTTGAATATTGAAATTCACATATCGAATAATAATGTGCTACTTCATAGTAAAGACATAAGAAAATGTTTAAGTAAATTACGAAACAATTTTGTTGACGCTTCATAATTTATAATTTTTGATGAAAAATGTGTCTGTGATGATTAGTCTTCATTTGACGAGTACCCCTCAAAATTGCATTCCTGTCATTGAGACTTCTCTATGCATCCGACGAACTAGAGGAGTACATTAACAAATTTGGGATAAAGAACTGAAAAAAATCGCAAGCGATTGAGATGCGTGGAAGTCCCACGTGCAGCAATCCGAAGCCAAGAAGGAGCTGTAGTGCCAAAAAATGGTAATGATAATGAAAAAATCAGTTCATTCGCTAGCACCGCGAATTGGAGTAATATTTCGATATAGCTTAAAGATTTTTAAAACGTAGTTTTTTACCGAGAGAAAAATATAAATGAAAGATTTCTCAAAATACAGAGCATAAAAACCCTGTTTTTTGGGCATTGGAACAAACACGCGACCTTATAATCGTGAACGTGAAATATAAGTAGATTTTTTTACAGAACACATTTTAAGTCCAGCACATTTCAGTTTTTGTTGTTGTTTTTTTTTTTTGTACGGTGTGTTAAGGTTTCCAGATTTGGTCATAGAAGCAGCAAAGTCATTTGTATACTAAGTCGATTTCTTATATGCCAGATTTTTTGCAGTAGAATTTTGTTAGAATTATTTTTCTGAACATGCTAACCCCCCTTTTTTGACACCTTTTATGGGAAAAATTTGAACCGACCTTTCAGGAAAAGTCCATTTTCAAGCAGTTAACACCGCATTTCTTTGAACTTTGTACAAATCTCTCTCTCTTTCTGCAAGCTGGAGTTTGAAGGTCGTACCAGGATAACGTCCCAAGTAAGCAAGATTGACACGAGAGGAAAATCTGCTGTGAAGCTGGTGTCTCTGTTCTTGTTGTTGTAGCAGCATAAACACTCCCCGTGCATATACGAGGAATGCTGCTGAAGTGACAGTCCTTGGCCGGATATAAATCCGGGCCGTTCCGGTTACGTAGAACCAACTGTCGTGGGGACGTAGTGTCTCTGTCTTCAATGGCGGTTCCAAAACGGATTCGAGTGTTGAAACAGGGATATTTTCTAAATAAGTCTATGCATCCATTTCCTTTACACAATCGAATGTGGCTAGTGTTTTTCAAGCAGAAATCTTTGCGATCCTGCAGGCACGCAGAATATTTAGGGAACGCGGGAGCGAAGGAGATTTTAACATTTTTTCCGACAGCGATGAAAGCACTGACGACGCCATGGAGCAAATCTAAACTGGTCCACTTCTGTAAGGAGGAGTTCAAATCTCTTGGGTGCGCAGGTAACATTTCTTCGATCTAGGTTCCAGGACATAGGAAACTTTAGGGAAATAAAATT
Organism: Anastrepha obliqua; assembly: GCF_027943255.1. Taxonomy (NCBI): domain Eukaryota; kingdom Metazoa; phylum Arthropoda; class Insecta; order Diptera; family Tephritidae; genus Anastrepha; species Anastrepha obliqua. The sequence continues at coordinate 61,353,496 of NC_072893.1, read as the reverse complement.
GCTGATGAATTGGTCTCTAAGATCTCTTACCAGGTCATCGACATTCCGCTGACTATTATTAAAAGGGAATTGTATAACTTGTTTTCCAAAAACGCGCTGAAAAAATGAAGCTTCATTCCTACGCAAAAAGTTCTGGGAACTCTACGCGATTCAATTTCCAAATTCGTTGCTTAACTTACCAGTTATCGGGCGATTAGCAAACACGCAGAAACCCTTTTAGAGAGAGAGACCCCTATAAATGTCCGAGTTTAGCAGCTAAACGATAAAGGTCACTGGGGGATCCTTTCTTCGACAGCCTGGGACAGTGCTCCAACCTATGTAGATCCCATCAACCTTCTTCATTACATCACAGCTCTAGGTGGCTATAGATATCCGTCCGTTGGTGGCCTCAAAGTACCACAGACACAGAAGTGTTTACTTATTACTAACTTAAATACTTGCTGATCCATGAAGAATATAATTTACAGGAGCTTAGACCTTTTTCGAGTATTCTTCTTCTTTTTTTAGTGTACGTTTTGATGTTTTCCACTAATGAAGGGACCTACAATTTGAAGCCGACTGCGAACGGCAAATGATCTCTTTTATTAGGAGCTTTTTCATGGCAGAAATACACTCGGAAGCTTGTCATTGCCTGCCTAAGGGCGGCCGCTATTAGAAGAAAGTGTTTGAATCATTTAGGTTTCTCATGCACGAAGATTCGTACCTACGCACTCCCACTAATTCGGCTACGGCGGCCAATGCATAACTACGTTCTCGATTTTTTGCATGCCTTCCATAAAGTATAGTTTGTAGCTCTAGTAGTTCCCAGTGATATATTTTTCAAATTTTACAACCGTATCCACTTTTAACTTATCTTTAATTTTTTTTTTTTTGCCATATTCATCCTTTTTTAATATCCGGTGACGAAATATAGTCCGAAGTAGTCCCAATTTATTTAATTATTGTAAAATTTATGTGTCTTGTAGTTTAGGATGGGACTGATAAAACTTGGGATTATATGCCAGTACTCACGTTTAATACCTTTCGTGATATAAAAGTCAATCAAATTAGGACGTTTCAGCATATCAGTTGGCCAATGAAATGGTTCTCCAGAGCAGAAAAAGTTACTTTTGTTTTCCATTATTGCATAATGAAAACTTTTTTCTTTAGTGTTAATTATTGTGGACCCCCATAAGGTATTATTTCCGTTGGAATCTCCGTCTGCGATAAAACGACCTGCAAGAGTTCCGATAAAGTCAAAATAAAGTGTCTTAGAGTTTTTATGTTTAGGAGGGTAGTATATGGCAGAAAGGGTTAAATAACATCCTCAGTTGGTACAGATGTCGCTCGCAAGTAGTCCTTCCTGCAGTGGTTCACATCAATGCATTTAATGCCTTCGTTTATAATTGTTGCCCAAATCTTGTGCTGAGACGTAAGACTTTCAGTCTTCACTAGATACTAGAAACCGGACTGAATAAGCCAGTAATACTTATTTATAGAATTAATTCACTTCACAATGCAGAAAGAGTGTTGCAGGATTGCGCGCCAACTCATTCAAAATATATAGCCGCCTCTAAATTTTCATTTAGCTGTTCCATACGCTATTTGTCAAGGACTTACGCAAAAGCAGCGGCCAAACGCTGCCGCCAAATGTTGCCAACACGTTCACACGTCCTGCATTGGTTAAGCATAAACAATGCGAAAGCTTTTGCCGCCACTTCAGCTAAACATCTTGCAATACAAACTTTCACACGAAGAATTGTGCGCATGCTACAAAGTCTATTATACATACATATATACCATATATGCAAGTATGTGTGCAACGGGTGCACACATAAAGTGGTCACGCTGCATTTGTTGAATTAGCAATGAGCGGCACGTAGCAACTACGCCGAATTTTAGGGAAAACAATTTGCCAGATTCTCTGCTGTTGTTAATTCTAATGCCGTAGCAAGCGCCCACACACCACCACTGCTAACGCTGACACTCCACTATACTTAATGCGGAACAAAACTTAATATGTACAGCTAAAACTGTTCTTCATCTGCGCTCATTCGCCTCAACAAATACAGCTGGCTTTGTGCGCGTGCTCGACGTGCATGTGGATTTTGTGGTCGTAACAGCTGCAAGTGCCACAAAACTATTAGAACGGAAAACGCCGCAGCGGTGATGTGGTGAGTATGTTACAGCTCTCTACTTACGGAGTTCAAAAATATTTTGACGTTAAGTTTACTTCAATACCATCAACATGAAAATGTTGCTTTGTGCCAATTTTAAATGCAATAAAGGAACTTTGGTGAGGAGAAATTAAACTTGGCAATAATATTGTGTGATAATATGTTGCGTATACGACATGGCGGCTGGTTGTAGCTAAAACGAAATCTTCTTCTTCTGTATTGCTTATTCGTTTGCGAATGTATAGCGACCATACAATATTTTATATCTTAACTACATTACTCAAAACGTATTAATTTATATTATTTACAATTTCTTTATAAATATTTCTATTTTTAGGTGCATCCCGTAATTCTGCAACATTGCATGTGCCCCTCCAATGACTTATATTTCGTTTCCTTGGTAACTGCTTCCGGCCAACGCATCGTTTCTCTTCAGTATTAATTGTAACAGTAAAAATTGGTATTTGGTGTTTCTCATGATATGTCCAAGATAAGCTGCCTTGTAACGTTTTATTGTTTGTTGAAGTTCACGCTCTCGATTAACTCGTCGCAGAATCTCCATGCTAGAAACTAGATCGATCCACGGTATTTTCAAAATTCGCCTGAAAATCCATATTTCAAAGGCCTCGAGTCTGTTCATGTCAGAAACTTTGAGTATCCAACATTCCATGCCATATAAGAGCACAGACCACACATAACACTTCACAAAACGAATTTTAAGATTCATATCGAAGTAATGGCAGCTTAAGATCTTTCTAAATTTGCAAAACGAAACCGCTGATGAGGAAATCTATGGAAATTCGTATTAGAATTTTAAGTTTTCTATGTGAACTTTTCAAATAATCGGAGCTGTGCATACATTCAGCTTTCTATTTTATATAAAGTGAACACAGGGACACTGAAAACCCCCACGTAATATACCAATCAAACAGTCAGCTATTCTCAGAAGGCATATACTGCTCAGTTGCTGCAAAAGTCAAGAAAAGATGTCGAGAAAAATTGATTCAAAGTAATTAATTTAAATCTGCCTTCGACACATGCCCATGACTGAGTTGTCGTTAATAGATATAGCCACCCATTTTTCACACAGCATAAAGGAAAAGCCGGTGGTAATTTCTGCATATTTATCTATAAACATTTTCTTTGGATTGTGACACTTTCACCGCAATTGAGCGATATGTGATTAGTATAGCCGTATTTAAAAAAATAGAAGGTTCAAAAATATTAAATGTAGACACTGGCCCGACCGAATCTTTCTGTGACGCAGCCTGATAAAGAGAAAGGAAATAAGACCTTTTCCTTTCTACAATTAATACTGCCAATTTCACAGTGTTTTTACATGAAGATATACCGCCGTAGCCGAATGGGTTGGTGCGTGATTACCATTCGGAATTCACAGAGAGGTCGTTGGTTCGAATCTCGGTGAAAGCAAAATTAATAAAAAAACATTTTTCTAATAGCGGTCGCCCCTCGGCAGGCAATGGCAAGCCTCCGAGTGTATTTCTGCCATGAAAAAGGTCCTGATAAAAATATCTGCCGTTCGGAGTCGGCTTGAAACTGTAGGTCCCTCCATTTGTGGAACAACATCAAGACGCACACCACAAATAGGAGGAGGAGCTCGGCCAAACACCTAACAGAAGTGTACGCGCCAATTATTTATTTTTTTTTTATTTTTTATACCATATTTTAGGTTGATCCATTGTGAGTGCAAATACAAAAAATGTTCCTTTTCATCAAAGCTGGGAGAGATAACGTAAAGATCTCCAAGTGAAAAGCTAAAACACGCGATTTCAATCTCTTATACATATTAAAATAGTAAAAAGTAAATTAAAATTGTTAAATGCAATGGCAAATAAAACCAAAACAGTGCAAGCAATAATCAAATGCCCAAAAGTGCAGAAAAATGAGCAAATATTTTCACCTTAAAAAGCACTATCAAGATTTTTGAATCAGTTACATTCCCATTACTTTCTTTATTGTAAGTCGTGTGACAATTGGCACGCTGATATTCAATTATAGCAAGGCTAACCTTTTAAAATTGAGTTAGATTTTCTATTTGCAAGAATAATAATGTAAAGTGACCCATTTCTAAATTTAATTGAAACAATATTTCTAATTTTTTTCAGTTACCGCATATATTCCATCCCTTTTATTTTTTTAAACAGATGGCAACCCTATAAAAATATTTTCAAATTAAGTCTACTTAACTTCATCGTAACATTAACCGCGATTAATAAACTTTAATTTGTTCTTGATATGTGGTAACCCTATTACAAATGTTTCATCCTAAAGGTTCCCTTAAGTACCTTCCGTTTGATACCCACCTGGTAATATTTTAATTATATGACACATTTAATAATTATACATTTTTAACTGAAATGCGGTAACCCTATTCAAAAATGTTTCTCTTTTAACATTAATAGTGGATTTGTCATAATTAACAAGTAGAGGTAATATTTGAATTAACTGTCATATTTAATTAATTTAAATTTTTACTTCAGATGCGGTAACCCTATTAAAAAACGTTTTTCACTTGTTGTGCCTCCAAATGCCTTTCGATTGAGCTCGCTTGTAAGCATAATGTTTAACCCCCATATTTAATAAATTTAAATTTTTAAAGAGACGGCAACACTAAATAAGAAGATTGCCAAACTAAATATTCTGAAATATTTTTCACTTCATATTTGAAATATTTTAATAGATGCTCATCTGTGATGTATTTAAATTTTTCGGATAGGTTGCAGCCCCATAAAAAAATATTTCTGTTTTAAACATATTTCCTGCCTTTCTGCTTTTCATGTCCAAATTGTAGTACACTTAAGTTAATATTTATAGTTCAAACGCAGCAATTCCAGGACCGCAGCAACGGCACAAATTATCGCAAGGCAATACCAATAAATCCGACGCCGGAATGGTTAACACTTTATAGTACGCACAAGCACTAGCCAGGAAACGGAAATAAGCGCCAAAAAACGCCCCAAACAGTAGGCACCAAGGAAATATAACGCCAAAAAATAGGCAACTAAATTAGATTTCCTACAAATTTGCACCAACAAACAAGCGCCAAAAAGTAGGCAATGTTATTTCTCGCTAGAAATTAGCAATCACAAGGAAAAACTCAGGAAAAATAGCCTAAGGTGTATCTAAGATATATATAAGGTATAGCTCTCTCTCTCCTTTTCCTCTATGTTATATCTTTTTTCTCTCTCGCGGAACGAAAATGCCCAAAATGGCTTTGAAATTTTAATCTCAATTCTCGCTCGTCCATCGACACTTAAGAAGTTTCAGATTGACAGGTCCCGAACGTGAAATAAAATCTTCACCGAACTCGCCTCTCAACAAGTTCATTGTTACGCTTGCTGTGTGGCATGTGGCACCGTCTTGCTGAAACCACATGTCATGCAAGTCAAGCTCTTGCATTTTGGGCAAAAAAAAGTTGGATATCATTTCACGGTAGCGCTCACCATTCACAGTTACGTTACGTTACGCAACATCTTTGAAGAAGTACGGTCCAATGATACCTCCAGCCCATAAACCGCACCAAACTGTGACCTTTTCTGGATACATTAGTAGCTCTTGCAATTCTTCTGGCTGATCTTCACTCCAAAATCGACTATTCTGCTTATTTACGTACCCATTGATCCAAAAATGAACTTCGTCGCTGAACACAATTTTTCGACTTTTAACTTTTTTTAACGGAACACACATTTTTATAATAAAATTCAATGATTTGCAAGCGTACGTTTGTAAGACGATTTATGGTTAAATTATAGACCAAACTGAAGATATTTGACAGTGAAACAAAACACGAAACGTGTGTCAGCTGTTTAAACCAACTGTTTAAAAAGATAATAGTTAAAAAATCACCCGTTAGAGGACACACAAATACACATTTCTTCATTTTCACATGCAAACCTCGTATAAGATAATTGAAAAGGCAAATGCAATTTTTTTCTATAAATGAAAAGGAATAAATACTCCTTGTTAAGGACAAAAGTTCGCTCTGCGAATAGGACCAGAAATTATATCACAACAAGATTTCTGCTTTATGCAGATGACATTAAGATTTATACGGCGATCATTAGCTCTCTCGATTCTGAATTGAAGCAAACGGACTTAGATAATTTCAGTAACTGGTGTAAAAGTAATCGTCTAACCCATAAAATAAATAAGTGTTCCCAAATTACCTTTTCTAGGCATCCCTCTGTCGTAGACACCTCTTATCACATATCTAGCAGGCCCCAATCACGTGTACATAAGTGAACTTAAAGACTTGGGTGTAATATTTGATTCGAAGCTTACTTTTGCTAGTCATATAAATTTATCATTACCAAATCTTACGCCATGCTTGCTTTTGTTAGGAGTCACAACTCCAATTACTCCGTCTCGCATACGCTGCAGCTTTTACATACGGCGTTTGTACATTCCAAACTTTAGTATGCGTCTTTTGTTTGGTCTCCGTATTCTACCTGCCATACTCCACAAAATATTCGTACATTTCGCGTTGCGTATTTTTGAAGTTTATTGATTTGCTTAAAATCTTTGCAGAAGTGTAGAATAACCTTATCTTTGCCTTTCGGCCCGGTCTTTGCCCGGTGCTTTTTGTGAGGATTTTCTTCGATAGGCCAGAGCTCTTCGTAGCTCAGAGTTTTTCTAAAACGGTCTTTCAAAATTTCTTTATGCACGAAATGTTCCCATTACTGAAACCTTAATTGAAATTAATAAAGTCACTAAATTTGTTGAGATAGATTTTTCATTTTCAAAAGATCGCCGATTGAAATTTTTGAATATTTATTATAAATAGTTTATTTGTAATTTCTTTCTTTTTTAATGCCTATTAACCTTAAAATATGTGTAGTTAGCCTATAAGAATCTGTTATATTCATTGGCTTACTAAATAAATAAATAAATAATATTAAAAGAACTCAGTTGAAAGCAGAGTACTGATAATTTTACGCTATAGCACTAGCGTCAAGGTTCAGGGAGGGGTCACTAATCACTGCTATTACCACTTTCTATCCCAAGAGATTGCGGTCAGCGACCATAAATTTTCCGGGTAAAATATTGGAAAATATTAGATTAAGTAAAATGGATAACGTACAAATTGAGACGAAGAAACGTCGAAAAATAAAACAACAGAACAACTACGAAGGAGTTCAAACTTTTATATGAAATAATAACGAATAATAGCAGTAAATTCAATAAAATTCTAAGTCTATTTCAAAAAGACAAAATTTCACTAAATTATTATTACATTCGTAGTGAATGAGACCCATTTGCATATACCTGTTTATTGTTTTCTCGTGCATTATACAAAATAATACAAACACGTACATAAGTTTTGATTTACAGCCGTAGTTTTGGCATCAAGATACAGTTGCATGTGCAACCTTTACTACACTCAAGCATGTGAAGATACTCACATACAGTTTATACGTCAAGCTTAATGTATGCTTATAAAACAACTAAATATTTCCCAATGTGCCCTCTATGCTGAAGAGCATTCAATTCGCAGCATTATGCAGATCTGCAGACGCCACATTTATATAACTAGCCACATGTGTGTGTTCGCAAATATTTTATCCAACTAATTTTGCTGTGCACGTAAGCGTTCATGATTCATATTAAATTCTCCTCGCAGAGACGGAACTCCAAGTACAGTGGTTAAAACTGTAATACTTGAGGGAAAAAGAGTGTAGAGGCGATTGATCAAATAGTTTCGACCAAGAAAATCACGGGCAAGGGAAAACGTTTTAAGAGTCATTGTCCGTGGCCAAAATGATTAAATTTTAAAATAGAAGCTATTACGAGTACTAAGCTCATATATAAAGTGTGGTTAAATTTCAAGGGCAGATGTTGAATGTGAACCACACCTAAACGTCAATTTTTTTTCTGCACTTCATTTGATATTTTTCAATTTCAGACTAACTCAATTTGAATCATGGAAAGACACATAATCAACGCGTTTAAGCTATTCAGGTTTATTATGAAAACGGGCGTTCAAATCAAAATGCACATTGCGCACTTAGTGATTTTTTCGATCAATTTAAACGTCCAAATGTGCGTGCAATCGGAAGAATTGTGCAAAAGTCTGTAGGAGATTGAAGACACCAGTGCAGGCTCGTACAGCTCGTACTGCAGAAAATATTGCTGCTGTTCGCGATAGTGCGGTTGAAGAGCCGTCCACCTCAATTCGTCGTCGTGCCCAACAATTGCACCTCTCACGCTCGTCGTTGTTGAACATTAGGCATAAAGACTTGCATTTGCACGCTTACAAGGTGCAATTGACTTAAGAACTAAAGCCTCTTGACCATTTCAAGCGTTGTCAATGGTCAGAATGGTGGCAGGAAATGGCAACAATGAATGGCCAATTTTCGAAGAATAAATAAACAGAATTGCCGCATTTGGGCGAATGATAATCCAAGAGTGATTGCCGAAAAACCAATTCACCCACAAAGAGTGACTGTTTGATGCGGTTTATGGACCGGCGGCATCATTGGGCCGTAACTTTTCTAAAATGAGGCCGGTCAGGCAGTTACTGTGAATAGAGTTCGCTATCGTGAGATGATAACGAACTTTTTATGGCCCGTAATGGAAGATATGGATGTGGTTTCAAGAGGACGGTGCCACTTGTCATTCAGCTAACGAAACAATGGCTCTTTTGCGCGAAAAATTTGATGGACGAATAATCTCACATCGCGGCGATGTCAATTGGCCGCCAAGATCATGTGATTTGACACCGTTGGACTTCTTTCTTTGAGGTTATTTGAAATAAAGGGTGTACGTCGATAAGCCAGCAACAATTCAAGAGCTAAAGGATGAGATAATTCGGCACATTCACGGCATAGAACCTCAATTATGCCTCAGCGTCATCGAAAATTTGGACCAAATTTCAGATGGAGGTGTGCCGCCGAGGCCGCGGCGGCTATTTGGCCGATATTTAGTTCTATGCGTAATTGAGCTATACTAATTTTATCATAATAAAGAAAAATGATAACAATTTCCCAAAAAAATTGTATTTTATTTAAAATCAACACCGGCCCTTAAAACTTAACCACCCTTTATAATTAAAAATCCGAACCTTTTTGCATTCTCAGTTAAATTTTTTATGATCTAATTAGAGTTTAAGGGGTTAGGGGCAGTCAGAATTTTCAAACAATTGGATTTTTGTTTTCCATTTTCTTAAAGTGTAATATCTTAAAAATATTGTGTATAAATTTGAAGGAAATCTGACAAATAATTTTCGAGTTATTCAACAATTAACAAAGGGCACTCTGGCACTCCGGAGCGTTCGTATGCTGAAAAAATGGATGCTGCACGTATGAAAGTGGCAGATAAGCGCGCTAACGATAACACTCGAGAGGGTAGAATGATACGTAGGCCACAGAAAATCGATATTTCGGGAGCTGCTATGACGGCTTAAGAACTATTATATGGCCCAGGAATAGATGACACAGTGTAAGTAATTAAATAACACAAAAAAACAAAATCGCACTTTTTGTCTGATGAATGACTTTTGATAATTAATGTTTACTAATTTGACAACGCTGATTCTAAATATACCCTCATTTTTTTTGTAACAGCTCTTGTTTACGAGTTATAGCTATCACAAAAAAATCACTATATTTCAGTGTTAATTGACGAATATTTAAACAAATATTAAGTTTTCTTAATATTATTTGTTATGGCATCGTCAAGACGAGTTTGTATAAATGACCGGAATAGTTTTTGTTTTATTTGCGGAGAGTATATGTTTCAAGAAAACCGTTTGAATGTGACATCGTTCGTAAATGAGGCGTACAAAAATTACTTCGGTCACCCAATGGAAATGAAAAATAAGCCTTGGATTCCACAAAAGGTATGCAAAACGTGCGTTGAGTTTCTACGTTTGTGGACGAATAAGAAAAGGAATAAATTTAGATACGAAACTGCTATGATCTGGATTGAACCTGTGAACCACCACGACGACTGTTATTTTTGTATGGTAAAAATAACTGGGATTAACCGAAAAAATCGAGGCAAATGGGAATATCCTTCCATACGATCGGCACATAAACGTGCGATGTCATCTGAACCTCAACCCGGTGCTTCACAGGAAGAACCTTTACATTTTTAGGCAAAAACAGACAATAGCGATAGTGACTTTGATTGTGACTTGGGAACACCAAAACCATTGAACCAAGATGATTTAAACGACCTCATTAGAGGTCTGGGACTGTCAAAGACTGGTTCAGAAATTTTGGCGTCTAGATTAAAAGCAAGAAACTTAGTCACAAAAGAAAGTAAAATCTCTTACTATCGCAGAAGAGAACAAACTTTCCTTGAATATTTTGCTGAAGAAGATGACTTTGTATTTTGTAAAAATCTACCTGGTTTAATGGCTGCAATGGGATTACAAAATTACGATTCTAGTGAGTGGCGTTTAATTATAGATTCATTAAAACGGAGTTTAAAATGTGTTCTCTTACACAATGGGAACAAATTGGGCTCATTGCCTATTGCACATTCTACTAAAGTAAAAGAAGAATATACAATTATTGCTCTGGTTTTAGACAAAATTAAATATGCGGAACACAATTGGGTCATATGTGTCGATTTAAAAATGGTAAACTTTGTTTTAGGCCAACAAGGTGGTTACACAAAGTTTCCCTGTTGTCTTTGCTTATGGGATAGTAGAGCTAAAAATTTACACTGGATTAAACAAGATTGGCCTGCTCGAGAAGCGTTCGTACCAGGACAACAGAACGGGATAAACCCACCTTTAGTATCAAGGGATCGTATAATTTTACCTCCGTTACATATAAAACTGGGGCTTATAAAACAATTTGTTAAAGCTCTTGACAAAAATGGAAATTGTTTTCTTTTTCTGTCTAAAAAGTTTCCAAAATTGGGTGCAGAAAAGATAAAAGCCGGTATTTTGGACGGGTCACAGATAAGGTCGTTAATAAAAGACTCAAATTTCATAGACACTATGACAGTGATTGAGAAAATGGCATGGAATGAGTTTGTTTGGCTTCTTCAAAATTTCTTAGGAAATAAAAAAAGTTCTGACTATTCTCAGCACGTCGAACAACTAATGGGTCACTTCCAAAGGGTTAGATGTAATATGAGCATTAAGTTACACTTTCTTCACAACCATCTGGACTATTTTCCAGCCAATCTTGGGGATCTCAGCGAAGAACAGGGCGAGCGATTCCACCAGGACCTTCGTACGATGGAGGAACGCTATCAAGGTTACTGGAATACACACATGATGGCCGACTATTGTTGGAGCATTAACAACAGTTCTATGCTTTCAACTTCAGCAAGGATATCATATAAAAGAAAATTTTTTTAAACTTAAGAAGGCAATAAAATAAAATAATCTTTAAACCTATAGTGTTTCATTACAAAAAGTCAAATGTGTCAGATAGAGTCATATAGAGCTGATACGGGTATTTCAGTTACAGATTTAAAATTGTCATTAAAAATTGGACTAAAAACATGTATCATAACCCAATCATCAGAAGTGCTGTTGTGCAGTGTAATTCGTATAACTCTACATAAATCGATAGCAAAATTTTAAATGAGTTTTTCTCAAAACTATGTTCTTTGAACTGGAGATCACTGTAACTTAAAACTTGGTAGATTTAAGTAAAATTTGTATTGCTTTTGAAAACCGTAAAAAACTCGTGCCTGATCAAAGGATTTTTTTTTTTGCAAAATTTCGATTTTTTTTTACAATTAATTGTGGGTTTTTTCTCGAAAATCTGAAAAATATTTCCTGAGGCCGCCATATTGTAAATTTTGAAAAAAAGGTTTAATCAGGCACAAGATTATCTATTACTTAATTAATTAACTTATTTCTCTTGTCCGATTGATTTTAGATGAATCTTCAAGGACTTGTGATGATGACCGCAAGGGATTTCTGTAGAAACGGGCTCCACACAAATAGCGCTAATTTTTACAATTATAATTTTTTTTTTTTTGAAATTTTGCTAAAGTCAAGTCGAAACATGATGTATTAATGTTGTGTTTTTATTTTTGTAAAATAAAGCAACTGACTAGCAAAAAAAAAACTTATTGAACATCATCATTTTTTCGGGCCTCTGACTACCCCTAACCCCTTAGTCATTTAGTTGAATGTTTTTTGCTCGAAATTTGTTACAAGGTGGGGCAAAATTAATCAGCCTATCGTTTGTCTTATAATTTTTGCAATTGGCGTAGTACACCAGTCATATTTGACACATGTGAATTGGAAAGATGCTGTATAAAGTACAAACAGCAAGCAATGGAGCTCATAAAGGTTAAAATAAAGCTTTCCATAACCCAAAATCGTTTTTTTTTTTTTTATTTAGTAAAAAGTCATTCGCAAACAAAATTGGATATGGGAAAAATTACCAATTCCGTCTGTAAAAAAATTATCTTTAATCGATGAAAATTTTTTTACACTACAAACTTGCATTTTACTGCACTAGAATTGAATTTTAACCCATTCAACAACTCAAAATAAAAAAAAATTCAAAAAAAATTTTAAGTTTTGATGTAATTTTTTTTAATTTTTCACAAAGTTTGAAACCTTGATTTATATGGCTTTGGATGTAGAATGAGCAGTATTTAAAAAAAAATAGCTAAAATTAAATAAAGCAATTGTTTTTTAAACATATCATTTTTATTTTTTATTTTATTTATTTATTTAAAGAAAACGGTTAATGGTGAATGGTAGTAAAGGGTTAAGGTATAGGCCTTTAGCACTGCTACCATATTCATCTATTGTGCACCCTATGCTGTCTATTGACTGTTAAGTATGCTTTTGAATTGTGCCAGCTCCTTCTGAGGCAGTGATTGTAGGCCTTCATCTATAAGCATGAACTTAAAAACCTTTTCCTTCTATACGTCAACCCCGGACATTCGATGATGAGATGTTCTATAGACTCCTCATTTTCGCAGCAAAATCTGCAGGTGCTGGTATTAGTTATGCCTAATCTATGTAAGTGTTTGTTGCAGGTGAAGTGACCCTTGAGGGCGCCTGTGAGAGTGCGAATGCTCTTTCTGTTTAACGTGAGGGCCATGTTACCTCTTTTAGCATTGAAACTTAAGAACTTTTTGGAGTGTCTAAGACCCTCTACGTTGTTCCAATGCTGATTCATTCGAGTTTAGGCCCAGTATTTTACTTTTTGTTTTAGGCTGCTTTTGATAAATCCAAACATGGGACTAGGTCCGATGCCTTGAAAGTCTGCCTTTTCGTTGCCGTCATATCCCTTATGTTCTGGTACCCAAATTAATGAGACATTGTTTTTGGATGCCAGGTTATTGAGTGCCTTGTGCCATTCTAAGAGAGTTTTTGAGTTGTTGGTATATCTATCTAAAGCTTTTAGAACTGATTGGATGTCCGAGAGTATTCTAATCTTTATTATCTTGTGGTTTCTACGTTACATGATGTTTGCTGCTTCCATTATTGCATATAATTCCGCTTGGAAGATAGTGGTGTCCCTGGTGAGAGAGAATGACTTGTGGATTCTGGGCCCCACTACTCCTACACACCATAAAGTGTATTTGATCCATCAATGTAATGGTCTATCGATAAGTTCGTGCGGTTTTACAACAGATGGCGTAACTTGATTATTATTCCATCGATCCACATTTCCAAACATTCATTGGAGAGCTACTGTCGTAAGGCACAAACGTCAGTATAAGTTTTTTATTTGAAGCGTAAACAACAATATTTTTACCACACTTGAAAATGTCGAATTTCGTGCCAAATAATGTGTTTTTGCGGGGAATTCTTCTTCATTATTTTAATATGAAGAAAAAAGCAGCCGAAAGTCATCGTATCTTGGTGGAAATTTATGGTGAGCATGCTCTAGCTGAGCGAACGTGCCAGAAGTGGTTTGCACGCTTTAAAAGTGGTGATTTTGGCTTGGAAGACGAAGAACGCGAGGGTGCGCCGCCAAAGTTCATGGATACCGAATTGGAGGAATTGCTCGATCAAGATCCGGCTCAAACGCAAGAAGAGGTTGCAAAAACTTTGGGAGTTGATCAATCAACCATTTCCAAACGTTTAAAAGCCATGGGAATGATCCGAAAGGTAGGCCATTGGGTGCCGTATGAATTGAAGCCAAGAGACGTTGAACGCCGTTTTATGGCATGCGAACAACTGCTTCAACGGCACAAAAGAAAGGGTTTTTTGCATCGAATTGTGATTGGTGATGAAAAGTGGGTCCATTACGACAATCCAAAACGTCGGGCAACGTATGGATACCCTGGCCATGCTTCAACATCGACGTCGGCGCAGAATATTCATGGCCTGAAGGTTATGCTGTGTATCTGGTGGGACCAGCTGGGTGTTGTGTATTATGAGCTACTGAAACCGAATGAAACGATTACGGGGGATGTCTACCGACGACAATTGATGCGTTTGAGCCGAGCACTGCGAGAAAAACGGCCGCAATACGCCGATAGACACGACAAAGTTATTTTGCAACATGACAATGCTCGGCCACATGTTGCACAAGTGGTCAAAACATACTTAGAAACGCTCAAATGGGATGTCCTACCCCACCCGCCGTATAGTCCAGACCTTGCGCCATCCGATTACTATCTCTTCCGATCGATGCAACATGGCCTGGCTGACCAGCACTTCCGTAATTACGATGAAGTCAAAAAATGGATCGATTCGTGGATTGCGGCAAAACCGACCGAATTTTTCACAAAGGGAATCCGTGAATTGCCAGAAAGATGGGAAAAAGTAATAGTAAGCGATGGACAATACTTTGAATATTAAATTTGTAACCATTTTACGTCAATAAAGTTTCAAATTTCGAAAAAAAACCGCACGAACTTATCCATAGTCCTATACCATTTTTGTGAATCATCATTCATCCTCATTGTTTCATTTATTTTCAATATAGGAAACTCCAACTTTCTTTTTCTTGTGAAGGGGATAATTGTGGTTTTGTTGGGGTTGATCGACAGCCCCTTTTTTACACCATTCCCATGTTGCGTTCAAGGCATTTTGCATTAAGTCTGTTAGTGTCCTTTCATGATTGCCTTTTATTATAACAGATGTGTCATGTGCATAACCAATGGTTATAAATCCCTTATTGTTTAGATGCTGCACCGAGTCATAAACTTGTAGGGACCATAGCAGTGGAGAAAGAACTCCTCCTTGCGGACATCCCTTCACTGTTGTTACATTAAGTTCAGCTTGGCCGAACGAGGCTTTAATAATCCTCTGATTAAGCATTTGGCTTATCCAATGTGTTAGTATAGGGTTTGCACCTCTTTTCTCGAGTGCTATTTAAAGAGAAACAATTGTAAATAATTGCTACACGTAAATCTAAGGTACTGGCTTCCAAGGTCATCGGCTAGATAAATAAATATATATCCGTACATGAATATTGCACTTAAACCGATTAACTCTGTTTGCCATTTATAGTTTTTTTCTTGAAAAATCTTGAAAAATTCGAAGGAAAAAATCTAGAGGTTGTTAGAAGGTCAGCAAATTTAGATAAGTATTCCTACAAAAGTGCTTCTCTCGCCTTCAAAGTTCTATCCATTAGCTGCAACGCACTTATGCTAGCATTTGATCCAGTTTTTGACACATATCTGGAACTCCATTTTTGGTATAATGGCAACTATGTATCTCAGTAGTGTTTGATTAGTCAATTACTTGCATTCGGCTGTTAAAAAGCGTTCACCGTAGTAGTTTTTTGACTCGATCAGAATCAGAACAGAAAAAAATCGCAAAGAGCCATGTCAGGTAAATTTGATGATTGTTGGATGGTATTCGTTTCATTCGTGGTCAAAAATTCACGAATGGTGATGGCACTGTGCGACGGTGAGTTATCATAGCGTAAAATCCATACGTTTTTTACCCACGCATGCTTTCTTTTTTGGCGAATTGCGAACTGCTTCACGTATAAGTCTCATAACGCCCAAATAATAATCCTTATTAACTTTTGACTGGAAAAGGCGCGGCGTTTTTGGTCTTAGTTCATTCGGAGCTCTCCACTCACTCGTCTAATGTCCGGATTGCGCCTCGTACTCATAAACCCACGCTTCGTCGCCATTAATGATTAGTTTGATGAATGTTGTGTCGCATTCAGTCTTAAAAATCTTGTCTTTGGCGAGGTGCTTTGGGACCAACTTTGCTGCGACACGCCACAAACCCATATCATTAACGACAACGTGCTGAACGGATCCATAAGCAATGTTGAAGCCCTCTATCAGTTCTCGGATGGGTAAGTTTGCGGTTGTTCTTTCACTTAATTGATGTTTTCATCACTCTTCTGAAGTATTCATGCTACTCGTAAACAGCTGTTTTCTTTGGAGTATCATTACGTAAAAATGCAAAATCTAATAGAAACTCGTTGTTGCAAATTCAAATCCACTTTTAAAACTGTAAAAAAATGAAAACGCGAGCAGAGGTAGACTGCGGCATAACTTTTACAAATGTCAAGCAATGGCGATTGGTAAGAATGGAAATCACATATGTGGAGCCTAACAAAATAAAAGGAACTAAAATCAGTTGACTTAGAGCGTCATTTAGGACCCGAGATATTTTTGATATATATATACAAGTACATATAATTGGCGCTTACATCCTCCTTTGGCGGTTTTCTGGGCGAACTCCACCTCCTGTGTGCCTGCCTTGATGTTTGTTCCACAAACAGAGTTATGCCACTTCGGAATGACAGAGGTGCCTTTTAAGAGGAGCTTTTCATGGCAGAAATACGCAAAGCGGTTCACCATTGCCTGCCATTAAACATGGATATATCTCATCTCAGCCCTTCTGTCCCGAGATATTTTACAGAGCATTTAATCACTGTAATCTCAGCTCGAAAGGCACTGCACTGCACTGCACATTAACCCAAAAGCGAGACTTAGCGATAAGCTGCGTGAAAGCATCCCACTCTGCACATACTTTTAGTAGAAAAATATTTCCTACCAGCTCACATAATTTATTGAAAATTTTGTTTTTATCCCACATATCTCAGAATAAGGACACTATACCATTATATACCATATACAATTCTAACCATAAACAAACACATAAACAAAAAAAATTCATATGTGAACTCTGCATTAGACTCGAGACTCTAAGCAAAAGTTGAGCGCGCGAAATTTCAATGCTATAAAAGTTATGATGGAAAGTAGAAACACAGCAATTGAGAGTACTTTTGCGAATACACATCCGTAACAAAATGCCATTCACACACATACAATGTATGTACCTGCACACATATGCAATATGCAGTACGGCAAATGCACATTCCATTCAGCAATCGTCCCGCCCTCGCAAAGCTGCGTTATTTGGGGCAATTTGGCAAGTCGCTTTGTGGCAACCGCAAAGAAATTATTTACACTTAAACACAAAACTTAATTAGTTTTTCGCAGTTAAATGCAACGACTCGAATGCATTCCCTCGCCTTCGCTGTCATCTGCGATGCCGCGCAATGGCAGTTAGCGACTTCTTGTGCCAGAATTTCTTCCTTCAGATATCAGCAACTTCATTTGGGCAGAATGCCTTATAAATATTCTTGTGTGCATGTGCATTCTTGTGCGTGTATATAAGTGTGTGCATTTGTATTCAATAGTGCACCAAAGTAAACAATCTTGCAATGGTATGCTGCTCATCTTAACAGAAAGGAAGCAGTTCGTATTCAAAACGTGCGTACGACTTCGCCGAAATACTCGCAATTGGCACAACAAGACAAGAAAAGCATTTTGAATCTTTCTTCTAGCATACAGACATATGTATGTATGTACTTAGCAATTAGTGAGAAGCAGCTTTGAAGGACTTTGTTTTTGTCTTTAAAATATTTGCTCTTACTCTTAAATCCTACGCGGTGAACTGCCCTTATATCTTGTGTAGAGTTTTTTGATAAATAAAGTGATAGAAATTACTGATCTGTAAATAAACAAGGCTTCTAGAGGAGATGGTATATCGGCTGAGTTGTCCCAGTCCAATGACAAAGAGCTGATAAGTCGCATATAAGTACCAGTTGCTTAGCTCCATCTGATCAACTGAAAACATATCCTCTGATTAAAATATAACTGTGCTCTGCCAGTACAAAAACAAAGCTCACTAAAAAGGAAAAGGACTTATGGAGCATCTACCATTTACCAACTGATTTGGCCTCATCATTGTGACTTCAGGCCTGGCAATAGCTTTAAAAACCATATTTCCACAGTACGTCGAAAATCTTTAGGGAATTTTTACACAAACAAATCAGCAATCAGCCCCACTTTACTTTAACACCCTTTTTGATGGCATGCAGAGAAGTTGCCTTTGAGACGTCATGTTCAATTGTGGTATCTCTAGCTATGTTCCATTAGTTTTTCAATTCTAATATTTTGTTCGCCTTTTCAAGTTCGGGATTAAAAGAAACAATCTTTTTGACTGTCAAGTGTATCTATTTTTATGAATAAAGAATTTCTACACATAGTATTCGCAGAAAAGTTTTTATAAAATCTAAATAAAATTTACTTTCATCCACAGGGTATCGAAATTTTATACCATCTTTTAAGTTTCTTTCGGAAAAACGTGGTTACTGAGGAAATCATTTAAAAAGTCCACGACATGGTTCTGGCTGATCGACGCACGTATTGGCCATGGGTGTATCGACCGGACCGGCAATTAATATTTATTTTACATGAGAAGTTGGCACTGAAAAAATTGTAGGCCGGATGGGTGCCGCGAGTGCTCACAAGCAACAACAAGCGAATGCGGCAGATAACTTCGAAGCAATGTAAGCGAGATCCGAAGGAATTTGTGTCAAGTTGTCAGCGTTGATGAAACCTCATCACACACCAGAAACTAAGCAACAATCAAAACAATGGATTTCTTCCGGTGAATCTGCTCCGAAGAAGGCGAATTGTTTGGAATGCGAACAGTTTCATCCTCCTGGATTTTTTAGAAAAAGGAAGAACGATCATCTGACAATACCACAGTGAGTTATTCGATTGCTTTCACAAAAAATTGAGTGTATCTTTGAAAAAGGGACTATAATGAAAAAAAAAAATGTTGGAAAAAACGGTGTCCTCATTTCTAAGACGGATACTTATTAAACCCCCCTTGTATAGGGTGATCAATTAAGAGGAGTTTTTTTCATTTGCGTTTTTTTTACGATCGCGCGCGAGTTGTGGCAAACTGTCATCGTGGATTTGTTGAACAGCGTTTGGCATTTCATCATGGGAAGACTCACACCGCAACAACGTCTACAAATTGTTCAACTGTATTATGAAAATCAGCGTTCTGTTGCCATACAGCTCGTGAAACAATGACTTTATTGAGAAGTCATTTCGGAGAGCAGCTGATTTCACGTTTAGGACCTGTGAGTTGGCCACCAAGATCTTGTGATATCACACCTTTGGACTTTTTTCTTTAGGGATTCGTGAAGTCCAAGGTCTATGCTGATAAACCAGCTACGATTGAAGCTCTGGAAGCCAACATTACGACATACCAGTCGAAATGCTCGAACGAGTGATTGAAAATTGGACCTTCAGAATGGACCACCTTAAGCGTAGTTGTGGCCAACATTTGAATGAAATCATATTCAAAAAGTAAATGTCAAAGAATGTCCTTTCAAATGATAAATAAAGGTTTTGAACATAATTTACATTTTTGTTTTTTTTTAACTATTGAAAAAAGCACCTCATGATTGATCACCCTATACTTACTTATAAAGGGTTTTCCAATAACAGGTGTTACAGGTGAATGGATTGCGCTATCGAGAGATGATTACCGATTTTTTATGGCCGGAGTTGGATGGTATTGATCTGAACAACGTTTATTTTCAACAAGAAGGCGCTACATCGAAGAGATATTTACAATTGGCCACTGAGATCTTGTGATTTAACATCTTGTGGCTTTTTCCTTTGGGGCCACGTGAAAGAAAAGATCTACGCCAACAGTCCAGGGTCGATTCAAGACCTCAAAGATGGAATTCGTGAGGCTATCGAGGACATAGAGCAGCCACTTTGCAATTCTGTTAAGGAAAATTTCATGAAAAGGATATTGTCCTGTAAGCGTGGTGGGGGTGGTAATTTGTCTGATGTTATTTTCCACTATTAACGGCATATCTTTGACTTTATAATGAAATAAACATGCAATCATTTATATTAAAAAATTGCATTTTTCTTTGAATATCAAAATAACTCCTCTTATCAAAAAACCCTATATTTTAGTGCATTTGAAGCAAAAGTGATTTTTCGTTAAAAAAAATTTCATTATATATTATAAAGATTTTCTTTTAAGTTTTAATTAATTCATTTTTCTTTAATTATATATTACATAATATTTATTATCTTTTTTTATTTTTCCCCTCAGAATGTATCTACATATAGAAGGTGGCGCAAAATTATTCATCCAGTTTAGTTTTTGAATAACCTTTTTACTAAATAAAAAAATACGAATTTTTAATAATCGAAATCTATATTTTAACCTTAAGCGCTCCAAAATGGCGGACTTTTGAATAAAGGTATGTTTTCATTTGTTATTTTTCAAAAAAAATTCCCATTGTCACACCTGCCAGAATGACAAGCCTACAGAATAATAATCAGTTTAACTTTTTCGTTTCTGATATCCTGAAGAGCCAAAATCCTGTTGACAAGCCACCTATCTTTTTTTTAAGAAGCTTACTTTGGTGCCACCCTACTACAAAAAAATATGTAAAAAAAAATTGTTTTTCTATACTATTAGATGTAAATAATAACATAAATCAAAACTTTTGCATTTTATTTTCTTAAAAAAAAAATTCCTAAAAAATATCTACATATGTAAATATAAAAAATTAGTATTTGACCAGACTACGCCTTTAAGTTATATCTCAAAAACGTGGAAAAAAATTTCCGCCAAATCGAATGGTCGGTAAATATAAATTATTCCTGATTTTTAAATTTGTTTTCCACACCTCAAGAATAAATTTTTAAGAAATAAAACTTGGCAAATTTTAATCTTATAGTCAATCACCGCCGTATAGCAATTGGGAACGCTCCCCCTAACCCTTAACACATCAAATTTTTACTTCAACATACTATGAAATTTCTAATCACACAAAATCCCCTAAGTCCCCCTAATAATCCGACCAGAATATAACAAAATACAGATATAACAAAATATTTTCACAATTCAAGCCGCTTTGTGGTCGCATATAGAATTTTCTTGATGTCTGTATCACTGTTGCGGCACCATTAGACTTGTATGCATTTTCATTCTTCGCTTACTGTTACTTCATATTTCAGTGTTGTTTCTCGACTTCGTCTCATTTTAGTTTTAGTTGCATTTAGCAACTTTTTCGATGGCTTCACACTTTTAGTTTTGCCTATGCTTAGCGCATTTTTGACATGATCACCACCACCACCACGGACATGCCTCTTTCTATGCTATACATACTTTTCGCTCTCAACAAAATAAATCAAGCTGGCAAAAGTCACAAACTTTATTGCAAAGCTCTTTCGCACGGCCATCTGTTGCTGTAACGCATGAAGTAATTGCATGTTGCAATTAATTTTCCGCTATATGCTTCCAACTGCTCTCCATGGTTGTCTAATAACATAGAACTTTGATGTTGTATAGCAGCCAAATGTAGCTGTCAAAAGAAGTTTTGCTGGCAACATTGCACGGCATGCCAGAACTGAAACTTTGCTGAGCGGAACTCGTATATGTAAAGACGAATGTGTGCAATGTTTTTAGATTATTTTACTACTTTATTATTTTACGGTAAAAACATCAATAATCATCCAGCCCAGAAATTTGTTATTTTCCTTGCTTGCAAAGAGAATTTTTAATTGAATGGAGTTACTGAGGATCAAATTTTAAAAGCTGTGATTTCGATTTAGTCTAATGATATATAGGCGAAGGTATAACCCAAGTGGTTGACGAAATCAAAAATCAATAAAAACGAATTAAAAGTCATAATTTAGTCTGACACATCGCAGAGAGCCTTTGAAGTATCGTTGAAATTCGTTTTTTTATTTCAAATTACTTGACGCCCTGATGCGTTGAAATTTAATGCTTCTCACCCCATACAAGTCCTCACATCCATGACTGTATATATAGGGTTTTTCAGTAAGAGCGCTTCAACTTTTGAACTTTTTTGAATAAAACACAAACGGTTTGACTTTTTTTACTAATTTTTTTTTATTATCGAGTTTGGACATATACATTTAAGTATGAAATTCGATTTCTTTTGCATGACCACCGCGTGCACGTTTTACGAAGTCCAATCGTTGAACCCAATTTTCCACCACTCTTTTGCATAAATCGGCCGAAATTCCAGCAATTTCTTAAAGTAGCAGCAACAGAACGATTATTTTCATAAAAAATTTGCACGATTTGCAATCGTTGCTCAAGTGTGTAGCGTTCCATGATGAAATGTATACTAATGAAGTTTACAAATGACAAGCGAAAAATAAAAAATATTGCGTCGTCCGCCCTCCCTATCGGAAAAAAGTTGAAGCGCACCTATTGAAAACCCCTATATATATATATATAATTGGCTCGTACACCCTTTTTGGGTGTTTGGCCGAGCTCCTCGAGCTGTAGCGTGCGTCTTGATGTTGTTCCACAAATGGAGGGACCTACAGTTTCAAGCCGACTCCAAACGGCAGATATTTTTATGAGAAGCTTTTTCATAGCAGAAATACACTCGGAGGTTTGCCATTGCCTGCCGAGGGGCGACCGCTATTAGAAAAATGTTTTTCCTAATTTTGGTGTTTCACCGAGATTCGAACCTACGTTCTCTCTGTGAATTCCGAATATTAGTCACGCACCAACTCATTCGGCTACGGCGGACGCCATTACAGTATAGCCAAGCAATTATCTGAAAAAAATTTGATAAGTCAACCGCATTATCAAATTTAAGTCATGTCCTAAAAATGCAAATCCATCTTACTGTCTTTAGGTTTTATATGAGGTATATTCTGGCCAATGACTACAAAAATAATAAACTAAGATATTAAAAAAGAAATTAACGAAAATTTTGTAAAATAATTTGTTTGTATTTTTTAATAAATTTTAATATTTTTTGAGATAATAGTTTATTTATATATGTAAAAAGAGGACTTTTAGGTATTCCTTTTTTTATTCTTTGTTGCTCCCAATCACTTCCAGCTGTCTTATATTCTTGGGTTTCATAAAATTCTACATTCTTTTTTCGTAGATTTCAAATTGCTTCCATGGG
This sequence comes from Anastrepha obliqua, assembly GCF_027943255.1. NCBI lineage: Eukaryota > Metazoa > Arthropoda > Insecta > Diptera > Tephritidae > Anastrepha > Anastrepha obliqua. The sequence goes on along the minus strand of NC_072893.1, from coordinate 61,330,173 downwards.
GGTATATACAGGGTGGGCCATATAGCGTTTACTTTTTGAACCACCTATTTTTTTGAGAATGGTAACACAAATGACATGTCAAATGTGTTCATAATTTACTTAAAGGTTTGACATTTACGAAATGGGGCGCTATAAGCTTGAACAAAATTGGGAAATATTGAAAATCTATTTCCAAAGTGGTGAGTCTTCTATGAGTACTCAAACTGTGAGAAATTTGAAAGAAAAAATTCCAAAAAAAGATTTGCCCACAAGACAGTTTGTGGATCAATTTGTTAATCGTGTTTGTGAAAATGGATCGTTAATGGATAAAACAACACGTGAACGTGCTCCTACAGTGCGTACACCCGAAAACATTGCTACTGTAGGCGAATATGTGCGTGAACATCCAACAACCTCAACTCGTCATCGTTCTCAAGAATTGAACATTTCACGCACTTCTTTGAGGAGAATTTTGCATAAAGACCTCGGTATGAAGGCTTACAAAGTTCAATTGGTGCAAAAACTGAAGACTAATGACCATCCAATGCGTTTGCGGTTCGCTCAATGGGCAGAAAATCGTTTGACCGAAGATGAGCATTTTTACCGAAAAATCATCTTTTCTGATGAAGCTCATTTTCACATCGGTGGCTACGTCAATAAGCAAAATTGTCGGATTTGGGGCTCAGAAAATCCACACGTTACTGTAGAGAAGCAAATGCATCCACAACGAGTCACTGTTTGGTGCGGTTTTTGGTCTGACGGCATCATCGGACCATTTTTTTTTCCGAAAATGAGCGAGGAGCCGCGGTTACAGTAAATGGCGAGCGTTACCGTGACATGCGCAACGAGTTTTTGTTTCCAAAAATTGAAGAGGATGACATGGACGACATTTGGTTTAAACAGGACGGTGCAACTTGTCACACTGTCAAAGTTACACTCGAACTTTTGGCTACCGTTTTTGAACACCGAATAATCAGCCGAAATTCCGATATCAATTGACCGCCTCGGAGGTGTGACTTAAGCCCGTTGGAGAATTTTTTTGTGGGGAGCCGTTAAGGATAAATGCTGATTCAAAAAGCAAATTGTGCATGGCCCGCCCTATATATATGTGTATTAACAATGCTTTTGATGAAGCTCTAATAAACATCAATCACATCGGCTATATTAAATTAAACTTGTCTCCCAATATTGGATCACAAAGAATGCGAATGTATTTGCAAAAACGGCATTTCTTTTCATATTCCAATATTTCCCATCTCTATCGACATTGGCAAGGAGAAAATTTTATAAATTTCGATAGAAACTTTCGCTCGAACTCTGTAACAAGCCTGTGCAATACAATAGGACGACACCTACATACGTTAGCATATATGGCATAGCAAATTATGTTTTTTAATACTTGGAGTCCTTTAAGGGGGGCCTCTTATCAGTCGGTTCAAAAAATCGATTCTTTTTTTACTGCAATCGATAGATATATTATAGATATATCGATAGATATATAAGTTAAATTTTCATTTATTTATTTGAGTTTTTAAAAATATTGCGTGGACAGGAGTCCACGTCTTTTCTGTTTATTGTTCACTTAAAAACTAAATTTACAAAATATTCTTACTTCTATATTACAACTAGAATTTGGCCAGGTCACGTTGCATCAGCATGTGCTGGGAAAATTCGTAAGTTTGGGAAATGCACGGTCAGCGCTTTAGTCTTGCGCGTGTGGTGTCGTTTACCCGTGAGACGCAACTTTGTGATATGTTCACAATATGATACATGATATGTTTTCAACGTTTAATGTGTTAACTTTCCCCCTCTTAAGAATGATCGTCCTCGATCATTAAAAGTAGGGTAGGTCATTGAATTTAATAAAAGTTGGGGGTATATTGCCATTACGAGGTAAGGTTGTTATGCCAATATCTGTTGAAATTTCCTGCTTCTTTTCAACGTATTCGATCTTAATGGATTTACGTCTAAGAAGAATGATTGATATGGCTATTAGTGCAATGAGTATCGGTATTGCAAATGTTCCAATGGATAATGTGGCATGTTTCAAAAATTCAATCCTCTGAGTGTTGTTAATCTGTAGTTCTTGGAGTACTTCTAACGATAATAAATTTATGTGTTTATTTTCAGCTGGAGTTAGCTGTAGGACAGAGGGAATAGCTTCAAATGGTTGCGATGCAAAGTTTCTGTAAAGTCGATTGTTAATTTTTATTGATGAATTATAGAATTTGATGACATGCGTCCCATTCATTTGTTGAGTAGCATCATTAATTTGTATTAGTCCGTTAAAGTTATTTAAAAGTATTATGCCCGTTTGGATTTCTTCCACAGCAGTTAAGTTGTGACCTGACATCATTGAACAGCTGGAGTTCAAACCACTTAATAATCTAGTTATACATTTATCTTCGCTTAAATCTATTAAATTATTCATATTACATATCGAAATTTCATTATATTTCCCACATGGCTTACGAATGCCATATATTAAATTTCTTATTTTTAAAATTTCATTAAATTGAATGTTTATTACAATATTTTTCATTTTTATAACAGGTCTTAAAATTATTTTTCTAAAGGTTTCGCTTTTCGTAAGTGGGATTTTAACCATATAAACAATTATCATATCTTTACTTAATACATTTATTTTTGAAAATTCTAACGCTTCCTCTGCGTTGTTAAAAGGTATTTCATCTTTTTTAAGTTCATCTAAAGCAATTTTAACTTCATTTTTATTTAATATTACAGTGTTTAAAATGTTTCCTTTTGCCCATTGTATGGCGTATTTGATATTTATTAACTCATCCTTAATTAGTCTTATTTTGCTTTGTAAATCTATTACAACCTCATCTATTATATTATTACTTTTTTTTATAGCATTTGAAATTAAGTTCGTTATAGAAGTTATATTATTTAACCTTTTACTAAACAGTTCATTTATTACTGTCTGTTTATTATTATTTTCATTTAAGTTCAGGAGGTTATTATTAATAATTTCTAGGTCATCGTGGTCTGGTGATCCTGCCAGATACTTCCACGCGGTGCCTAGTAAATTAATAGATCTATAATTTTCGTGATTTACTTATAGGTTTAAGGGTTTCTAGGATTTCAAGGGTTTGATTGGTTTCATGTTTAAGGATTGGATAAAGGAAACTGTCCTTAGGTAGTTTTTCTGTTATGTGGTTATGAATGTCCGTCAAAAGTATTTCGTATTTTTTTAAGTCAATCAGATGAATGAGTCGAAAGCTGCCATCCTGAATTTTGGCAAGTCCATTGTTAATGGTCACTAAGTAGGAGTTGGAGTAGTCCAAGATTTCCACCTCGCCGTTAATAATTCGGAGGAGATGAATCCTGTAATTGGAAGGTAGATCATCCCTTTTAAATTTATATCGTTGGCCTATGGCATTTTATAACGATTTTTTCCTATCATCTAAAGATCGAAAGCCTATGGCATTTTTAACGATTTTTTCCTACTACCTAAAGATCGAAAGCCTATGGCATTTTTAACGATTTTTTCTTATTATCTAAAGATCGAAAGCCTATGGCGTTTTTAACGATTTTTTCCTATTATCTATTATACTAATTGTTTTTAAATTTAATGGAATTTAATTTAGTTGAAATTAATTAAATTCGATAGATGTGAATTTAAATTAGTATGAAGAAATTCAGTTAAAACTTTGGTATAAATTCATATTTTTTTATAATTAAAATAAATTTTTTTTTTTTTTTTTTTTTTTTGTTTTATTTTATGTGAACCCATTACGATTAACTTCTGATGTTACTTTTGTGTACTATTCTTCCAGATTCGGTCAGTATTGTTGTGCTTCTGTCTTCCTTGACTGTTTCCTTTTTGTATTTTGGAGATATCTTTGATCCTAATCTTTTGTCAATTTTAATAAATACAATGTCTCCTTACATATAAGTTTTTATTGATTTCCTTTTTTTATTGTGTTGGATTAAGTCTTTAGTCTGTTTTTCTTTAAGTTTATCAATGTTTTCCTGTCTTGCGCGTTCAAACTGCGTTGGGTAACATTTCGTCCGAAAAATACTTCTATGGGTCTTTTTCCTGTCGTTGAATGTACCGTGTAATTATATTCGTAAACTGCTCTATCTAAAAGTTCGGGGAATGATGAGAAATGTCGTTCAACCTTCAGACATCTAATTATTTCTGTAAGTGTGGAATGGAAGCGCTCAATTTGTCCATTGACAGAACTTTTATATGGCGGAGTTTTATAGACTTGAATATTGAGAGTGTCCTCTATCATGAAACTTATTGATGCGGAATTAAGGGATTGCTCGTTGTCAATTACTATTGCTTTTGGGACACCAAATAGAAATAGTAATTCGCGAAGGGGCTCTTTTATGTCTTCAACTGCTTTTGAATTTATTATCCTAGTTTGAACGTACTTGGAGAATTTATCTATTGCTGTAAGAACTAGATTTCTTTCGGTTATGTAAATGTCGATATGAAGAATATGTCCTGGATATTCGGGTATCGGGGTTTTCTTTAACTCGGGATTATTGAGATGTCGGTCATATTTATTTTCATTGCATATTGAGCATTCTCGTATTATATTTTTTATTTTTTTCGACATAGACGGAAAAAAGTAGTTATCTAAAATTTGAATTTTATTTTCACAGCTATTCCTGTGTGCTCTTCGATGAGTTTTTATTATGATTTCCTGTTGCTCTTGATCATTAATGATATCCTGTACTTGGATTTGGGTGAATCTGATTTTGTAGTTTCTAAAGTGAATTGGATAAATATTTTGAATTTTGCCCATGATTGATTCATCTGTTTTTATGCAGTTTATCACGGTAGGATTTAAATATCTTTTCAGGAGGTTTATAAGTTTTGTGGTATCATAATTCGTTTCTTCTATTATGTGCCTGTGGTACGTCGGGAAAACTATTTTAAACTGGTATGTAGACGTTGGACCTATATTTAAAATAATTTGGTTTTTAAATACGTTAACGGGTACTTCGACACTAGGAATTCGGTCATGGGATGAACTGTCGCTACTATGGCAAGTAACTGTTGAGAGGGCATTACATCCTGTTTTTGGAGGCCTGGAGAGTGCGTCGGCAACTACGTTGGTTTTTCCTGGTTTATACTTTAGTTCATAGTTATATTCCTCAAGGATACATTTCCATCTTTTCATTTTTGCGTTGTTGTTTTTATTACTCAACGCAAACGTCAATGGTTGATGATCCGTAAAGATTACCACTTTTGGTGAACCGTATAAGTAATTCCTAAACGTATTAAGTGCCCATATTATTGCCAGCATTTCTTTTTCGTTTGCGGCATAATTCTCTTCGGCTTTATTTAGTGATCGTGAAATGTATGAAATGGGTTTTCCTGACTGTTCGAGAACAGCTCCTAATGCGTAGTTAGATGCGTCAGTCGTGAGGTGAAAGTCCTGTTTAAAATCTGGATATGCCAATACCACTTCTTGAGAAACAAGAGAAGATTTTATTTTGTTGAAGGCTTGTAATGCTGCGCTATCAAATTTAATTTCCTTTTTTTTAGATGCGTTTTTGGACACGCGTCCATCCTCCCCTCTTAAGAGCGAAGTCAGGGGTTTCGCTAGTTTAGCGTAATCCTTGATGAAGCGGCGGTAGTAGCCGGAAAGTCCAAGGAAAGATCTTAAATCTTTCAAATTTTTTGGACATGGGAAATTTCGGATTGCTTCCACTTTAGAAGGATTTGTTTTTATACCGTTTGGTGAAATGACGAAGCCTAGAAACTCGACTTCTTTTCGAAAAAATTCGCATTTGTCCAACTGCACTTTCATATTAGCGTTTTCGAGAGTGTGAAAGACTTTTTCAATATTTTGGACGTGCGTTTCTTCATTTTCGCCGAACACTATTATGTCATCAATATAGACATAACAAATTTTCCCAATGTGTTCCCTTAGAATATCATCTAAGGCTCGCTGGAAAATGGAGGGCGCATTTTTCAGCCCGAACGGGAGTCGTGTAAACTCATATTTGCCATTATTGACAGAAAAGGCTGTTTTCTCAATATCGGATTTCTTTAAAGGAATTTGATGGAATCCGCTTTTGAGATCTAATACGGAAAAATATTTATTATTTCCCAATTGCGCAATAATTTCATTTATTTCTGGTATTGGGTATCTGTCAGTAATAGTTACGTGGTTTAATTTTCTATAGTCAATTACGAGTCTAAATTTTTTTTGTCCGGATGCGTCTAATTTCTTTGGAACTACCCATACAGGAGAATTGTACGGGGAACGCGATGGCCTTATTATACCATCTTCTAATAGTGTTTGAATTTCATTGTTGACAAATTCTCTCATTCCTACGGGATACGGATAGTATTTTGTATATACAGGGGTGTCTGAAGAAGTTCGTATCTCACCTATTACTGTTGTAGTGTAAGTTAACTTTTCATTCGGGTCGGTAAATAGCTGTTTGTACCTTTGTGTAAATTGCTGCATTTTAAGTTTCTGGGAAGGTGTCATATGTTCGGTTCTAACGTCGATTTTGTTTACTGTAGGGGAAAGCATTTGCTTAATTTTGACTTCTTTGCCATTGCTGAATTTAATGATGTCATCATGAACATTAATGGTCGCGTGAAGTTTTTTGAGGCTATCGTTGCCGATAATACCATCAAATGACTTCAAACCGGGTAAAATAAAAAATTTCAGGTTTGTGTTTCCGAACATGTTAATAATTGTATTGTGAGTTATTTCAATTTGGCCTGCTATCGAATTTGCGAAAAAGGGTTTTTCGTTGGGGATGGGTTTTGCTACGAGCTGCGGTTGGATATAATTTTTACTTGATCCCGTGTCTATTAAAATTTTTAAAAAATCTCCGTTCTTCGTTTTAAATTCGATGTAGGGTAACGAAGAACTCTTCATCCTAAAAAATTTACGTCAATATAGTCTTCACGGTCTTCAAAATATTCCTGAGGTTGTTGGTCGTATGATGTGTCCGTCATATGGTATTCGTCAAAGTCCGAAGTATATTCTGTCCTATATTTCTGGTCGTCTTGGGCGCACTTCGGTTCTTCTACTCCTGCTCTGATATGGAAGTTCCTCTGTTGTTTGAGGGGTACTTGGTGAGAAAAGTTTGATGGCCTTTTCTCAGTTGGTCTGTTAAAAGTAGGTTTATTTATATAGTTCACGTTCCTACTATGGATAGAACGGTCGATGTCCATTGGCTCTGGACGGGGTTGTGGCTTCGGAGCAAATGGTCTGAATGGCTGCGCTTGACGGTTGTTTTGCCAAGGTTGTTGAAAAATTCGGTTTTGTTGGGGAGTCTGTTGATAGTTTCTGGGTGGTTGTTGGTAATATTGAGGAGGTTGTTGGTATTGTGGCTGTGCACGTGGTCCTGGAATGTATGCGAGTTGTGGGAAGAATGGCTGGGGTTTGCCAAGGTGTCTCCTTGGTGGAAGTGGTGGTGGGTTTACATTAAACCTTCGCATGGCGCTTGGTTGAGTAAATACGTAGCTGCTGCGAGCAACTTGGTTTTCCAAATTAAGACACAAGTGTAGTGCCTGAGGAAGATCCTCGGGTTCTTTCATTCCCAGGAGTCTAGGGAGGTCTCCTTTGAGTCCTCGTATAAAAGTATCTAAGGCTTTATGCCTGTAAGTCTGCGTCAGCAGTGTTCTTGGCTCATTTCGAGGCTACTCAACTTATTGAGAATGAGGGATAAGTGAATGTAAACGTTTTGGTAGAATTCTTGTATAGTCCCGTTTCCTTGAATTAGGGACGTGAGTTGACATTCAAGAGTTGTGATATCTCTCTTGTCGGCATAGTGTAGAGTAAGGCATCTGGATATTGCCTTCCAGTCTAGGGGAGTGCTGTACGACTCCAATGCGATGTCGGCATTACCAACAATTTTGTTCCGCACAACGGACAGGATTCCGTAGTATTTTGGGGTACCTCTAAGGGATTCGTAAATTTTTAAAACTCTGTCTACACTCTTCTTCCAGGAGCTGAATTCTCCTGGATTCCCATTAAATTCTCGCAGGCTACGGACTATGTCCGGTATTTTATCTAAGTCGGAAAGTTGTCCGCGATGTTCTGATCTTATCGTTTCGTCCGTGGCATTTGTTAATTCAGAATTTGGGTTTAGTCGTCCTTCTTCCCTAATTACCCTAGTCACAATGGAGGTGATTAATTGCTCTAACTCAGGATTGCCGCTCGAAGCTGGTCTGTCCGGGTTAGAAGCAGATGGAGGGGGTGTTTGGGAAGATGGGTTTCCAAGGATGCTTGGTCTAATCATTTTTAAATTTCTAATTTTTATTATTTTTTCCTATATAAAATTTTCTTGATTGTTTAAATCCTAGAAATTATTCAATAGGTTTTGTTATTATTTGGTATTTATGTAACCTCTTCTGGGAAGAGGGCCCTTTGTACTCCGGAGGGTCCGTATAAGGATTCGCGGAATTAGGGTTATGTTATAGGTTTGAGGATCTCTTAAGTGCCTCAACTTTGTTTTGTTATGGTTTTACAGTATGTTATATTTTTTTAATAAAATTTTATTTTCCTCACTTAACCACTATAACTCTTTTTCCAAAATATGTTATCGCTTCGATTAATTTCTTTATATATATTATTTTTTTTTTTAAAACTTAATTTCAAAGGTTGAATTATTTAGTAAAATTTTATTTTCCTCACTTAACCACTATAACTCTTTTTTCAAAAAGGTCAATTTAATTATTTTTCATCTTTTTTAATAAAAATTTTTCTTAATTGTTTAACACTTTTCCTTTCTTTTAAATATTTGTTTCTAATATTTTTCCTATTTTGAAATACTTTACTTTACTATTGGTTGTACAAGCAGTTTTTATTTTTTCACTTCTTTTAAATATTTGTTTCTAATATTTTTCCTATTTTGTAGTACTTAGTATATAATCTTAACTTACGATATTAGTAAAATCGGGGTCAGCAGCATCTCCTTTTCTGGTTGGGAGTCCTGTGGTGCGGGCAGAGCGGCTTGGCATTCGCTGCCGTCCTTTTCCTCTGCAGTCCTGCAGTTACTTAGGGGCCTCGTTCTCTGCTCCTGATGACCGGTTCCGCTTTTTGTTTTTGAAGGTGGCACTGCAGCTAATTTCTTTTTAGGTGGCTGGCCGTAATCAACGTGTGTGTATTTCACCCAATTAAACGTGTCACTATTAGTTTTTTTGCGTGTAATTTTTCGGTTTAACGTCGCGGTATACTACTAGCTTTTCACTCGTGTTAATTTTCGGTTTTAATACTTTTCACTTTTCGCGGAATTTAAACCGGTCCCTGCTCGGGCGCCAGTTAAATTTTCATTTATTTATTTGAGTTTTTAAAAATATTGCGTGGACAGGAGTCCACGTCTTTTCTGTTTATTGTTCACTTAAAAACTAAATTTACAAAATATTCTTACTTCTATATTACAACTAGAATTTGGCCAGGTCACGTTGCATCAGCATGTGCTGGGAAAATTCGTAAGTTTGGGAAATGCACGGTCAGCGCTTTAGTCTTGCGCGTGTGGTGTCGTTTACCCGTGAGACGCAACTTTGTGATATGTTCACAATATGATACATGATATGTTTTCAACGTTTAATGTGTTAACTTATATATGCTCTCAAAAATTTATAGCGGAATTCAAATTGATTTCGGAGTTACAGGCCTGTGTACCGTCCTTCGTGTGAGTATACTGTCTACCTTCTGAAAACTTTGACACACGTTTCTCAAAACCATGTTTTTGAAAATGGCGTGTAAGATTAAAAAAAACGACGATAGTTATCCTTTCAAGCCGATAATCTATATAAAGATAATTAAAATGTGCAACTAATTAATTAACAAAATACAAAAAAAAATCATTTTTTAATGTTATTTAACTCCTTTTTTGAAAAAAAAAATAGCGAAAAAAAGCACTTTTTTTCAATAATTAATTGCGCGTTCATTTTTCCATATTTTTATACAAGATTAGTCTATTATTTGCGGGAAAGCCTTCTGAATAAGACAATATTTTTTTCTTGTGTTTCAGGTGAAAACTACGACCGCAATCGTACACGCCGTTGTACTATCGCGCAACGAGAAGCTGTGCGAGATCCCTCATATGTCCGCCATTTTGTTTTTTTATTTATGTTAAAAAATTGTTTATTACTCTTCAAACATGCCTTCAAATAAATGCAAAATATTATTCCTGTAGGTCGCTTTTTTCGCCTCGAAAAAAAATTGAGAAAAAACACCTTTTTTTGAAGCATAACAGCAACAACTATTTCTTTGACAGAATACGGGTTGTCCATATTCGACGGACCCATCTGGCAACCCTGTATCTTTTGATAGAGATGTCAGATCACTTAATGACATACCGCGTTGGAAGCGTCAGTCCAATCAAATGTTTACCATGGAGCAGCACACGCCACGCGAGCGCTCACAAATTGTTGAAATTGATATTCAACAAAAGAAGTCAATTATGAAAATTCAACGTGCGTATAAAAAATTAAATAATGTGAAAAGTGCGCCTTCTAAGAACACCATTCAGTATTTGTACGAAAGGTTTTCGACTGATGATGCTCTTTCTAATCCAAAGAGGCCAAATCAAAACCAACCAAGGCGATCGGATGAGAATATTGCTCTTGTACGGGCCAGTGTTGAGACGTCGCCGAGGACATCCCAAAATCGCCGTTCTCAGCAGTTGAGCATTGCTCGGACCACTTTGCAACGAATTATCCGCATTGATTTGCATTTATTCCCGTATAAGAGACAAGCCTCGTCGATTGGGATGGGCCCAAAGATTAAAAAAAACACATGGGTAGTCAGAATTTTCAAAAAATTGGAATTTTTTTTTTGCATTTTCAAAAATATTCTGTGAAAATTTGAAGTCAATCCATCAAATACTTTTCGAGTTATTCAACAATCAACAAAGGCCGCTCCGGAGCTCCATAGCAAAATTTTAAATGCGTTTTTCTCAAAACTATGTTTATTTAACTGGTGATCACTGTAACTTAAAAACCGCTTGGTAGATTTCATAGGTGTGCCCACCTGCATTATAAACTTACTGCATTACAAATAGCAGTAATCAGTAAAATTTTACTGGTAATGAAGTTTAATTTGCATTACCAGTAAACTTTTACTGATTACTGAAAAAAATTTCAGTAAAAATATTTTTTTACTGATTACTGAAAAAATTTTGCAGTAAAAATATTTTTTTACTGATTACTGAAAAAATTTTGCAGTAAAAATATTTTTTTACTGATTACTGAAAAAAATTTGCAGTAAAAATATTTTTTTACTGATTACTGAAAAAAATTGCAGTAAAAATATTTTTTTACTGATTACTGAAAAAAAAGCAGTAACAATATTTTTTTTTACTGATTACTGAAAAAAATTGCAGTAAAATTACTGATAATATAATTTGATTTGCATTATCAGTATAATATTTACTGTTTATGGGAAGTCAAAATGTAATAGACTCTCATCACGAAATTCAATCATTTATGTACTCAATAATTCTTTCTTTTTTTTGGTTTCTCTTATTTTCTTTCTTTCCAAAGGTAAAAAATCCTTCAATTTAATTGAAATTTTTTATATTTACATATTTTCTTACTGCACAGATGCACACAACTTTGGAATAAATGCAATAGACCGAAATCTGCAGAAGTAGTTAATGGAGTGATAAATGCGAATTTAATAACTCCATGCATAACAAGGTGGAACTCGCTTTATGATTCCGTAAATAAGTTACTGGAGCACAAAACCAATTTAGCGGAATTCTGTTTCCGTTTAAAAATTCCTACCATTCTCAGTGGTGAGCTTGAGTACTTAGAGGAATACGCAAAGCTTATGAAACCTATTGCAGAAGCAATCGACTTCCTTCAGGGTGAAAAGACCATGTATTTTGGTTATTTCATACCCACTATAGTGTCCTTAAGAATAAAAATGCGTCGTTTGGAGCCTAAAAGTTTTAAGTATTTAACCGAAAGTAGCAAAAAAATGCATGAAGCTTTGCTTAAAAGATTTGAAAAGTACTTCCTGATTCAGCCTGACGCTTGGGATGCTGTTAATGCCGCTATTTCTGTCCCTGACATTAAGTTGCGATTTGTGAAAGCTCTTTTAGAAACAGCTAAAACGCAAACAGGAAGTTAAAAAAATGTTGAACACTTATGTGGTCAAGTATGGAAAAGTAGCCTATGCCAAAACTCGTATTCTACCTCAACCCCCTCAAAAAACATTGTTTGACTTCGGGGATGAAGTAATGGTAAACTTTTTACACTTGGGTTTCAATTAAATATTTGTTTTACGCATATATTTACTTAAATAGATATTAGCATACAATGTGGTTCCACTGACTCGGAAAATTATCTTCAAGAAACGCTCTTATACCTGGCCGAACGAGAAGAAACAACAAGTTGCCTAAATAAATATCAGGCTATTAAAAACGTATTTTTAAAATACAATACCCCATTACCGTCATCTGCACCTGTAGAACGGAAGGCAAAAACTCAGCGATGCAAATTTTGAAATGCTTGTGTTAAGAAAGGCTAATAGCTAATAGCAAATCAAATTATATTAACAGTATTTTTACTGCAATTTTTTTCAGTAATCAGTAAAAATATTTTTACTGCAATTTTTTTCAGTAATCAGTAAAAAAATATTTTTACTGCCATTTTTTTCAGTAATCAGTAAAAAAAATATTTTTACTGAAATTTTTTTGAGTAATCAGTAAAAAAATATTTTTACTGCAATTTTTTTCAGTAATCAGTAAAAAAATATTTTTACTGCAAATTTTTTCAGTAATCAGTAAAAAAATATTTTTACTGCAAATTTTTTTCAGTAATCAGTAAAAGTTTACTGGTAATGAAAATTAAATTGCAATATCAGTAAAATATTATATTTACTGCATTTTTACTGTTACTGCAAAGTGCCCACCTATGGTAGATTTCAATAAAATGTATAATGCTTTAAAAAAAACATAAAAAACTAGTGCCTGATCGAAGGATTTTTGTTTTATAAAAATTTCGACTTTTAACAATTAATTGACGGTTTCTTTCTCGAAAATCCAAAACATACAATATTTCCTAAAGCCTCCATAATGCTACTTTTGAAAAAAAAAGCTTCGCTCAAGCAAAAGATTATCTATTAAGAAAACTAATTTCTCTTTTCCGATTGATTTTAGATAAATCTCCAAGGACTTGTGATGATCACCGTAAGGGACTTCTGGAGAAACAGGCTGCACACAAACAGCGATAACTTTTACAATTATTAATTTTTTTTTTTAATTTTCCCAAGTCAAGTCGAAACATGATGTATCAATGCTATGTTTTTATTTTTGTAATATAAAGCTATTGACTAGCAAGCAAAATTATTGAAAATTTTCAATTTTTCGGGTCTCTGACTACACCTTACCCCTTAAGATTATTCCTTCTTTATCAAAGCAAGCAGGGACTCATCCTATTCACTTAGAGGATATTTCGGTTGAAGACTACCTTTAAGGTTTTTAAATGCCATGATACTTTCGTTTATCCACAAATAGGTTGAGCGCCGTTTATATGGGAATAATTCTCAGCCGCCTTAAAAATGATGATCCGCGCACTAAACTAAAGCATTTTTTTCTTTAACTACAAGGACTAACGTCATTTCATAAATTTAATTTTTCTTCAGCAAAAATTCATTAATTTATTATATTTTGAAATTTTAACTGCTTTGAATGAAATTATATACATACGCATACGCCTGCCTCGAGCTGAGATTAAAATATTAAATTGTATATTTTTGCACATTTTCAAAGTAAATAACATGTCGCTCATTATTTTCCCACGACTTGAATAATTAATTGAAGCAAATTAAATGAATTATAAGAATAAATAGACCAGACGAAGACAGCGACGATGAAATGACGAAAAACAAATTAATGATGCGATGTTCGAGTGTAAACACATTAAATGAATTTCACCAACGATTTTCGGTTCGCTTGACAAGCGTAAAATGCTGTGAGAAAGTTACAAAGTAAACAACACTATTTGCTGCCATTCCGGGTGAGAGGTTAGCATGATGAAGAGCTATTAGAAAAGTGTAAAAAACAGTACACTCACACACATGCGAAAGGTAAGAGTAAATAAAAGCGTATCTACACGCACACCGGCTTGCAGGAATGTAAACACACACCCACTAAGAAAATTTTGTTTCACTCCATGCCGAAATGCGTTAGTACTAAACTGGTGCAAAACGGGTTGATTCGTAACCATTAGTACCTCATATTTCATTTCCTATCAATATAAGTAACCGGTGGGTTTTACACGACGGAGCCTTATGCTGCAAACAGTCACCGACGTAAACGCAGTCCCCTGTCAGCTGTTACGATCAAACTAATGAGAGCCCCATATAAATGAAAAATTACTTCCCTTCCGTATCGTAGTATCGTAGATTTTATCGTAGAATTTTGGAAAATTCCGTAGAATCGTGTCAGCTGATTTCTCTCTCACCACACAGTGTTGCCAAACAGTACATTTCGAAATCATTTACAAAATAAACTTGGAAAAAGTTTAATTTTTGTTAAAATAACTTAAAAACAATGTTGAATAATGTTAATTATAGATAAATGAACTATTTGCATTTTGCTGGTTTTTGGCTTTGGTTTATTAAACAATGAAAAATTGTAACTGATAACGCGGATGTGTGGAAAAGTAGGTAAGCAAAAATATCAATGGCAACATTGTGTAGACACCGATGTATTATGTAAGTATGTAACTAAAAAAACGCAGTTGTTCTCTACGGGATGAGTTTTGCTCAATTTTGTGCTCTCTAGGGGCTGCGGTAAAGGACTTCGATACGTCGGTGACTGTTTTCAGCATAAACGTTTATTCTCTGCATCTCTCTTTCTTAGGGACCTCTATTGCTAAACTTGATACCACGAGCTATACGAATATATCTCTATCTAGAACGGAACGGGGGTCAACTTGAGCTAACACTGCGAAATCCACTATCGTCATCAAATGCAACTGAGAAAGAGAAAACGATAAAGTAATTCCAATCTCCCGGCTTCCAGACCACTGTACTGCTTTTCAATTTGCAGCTGCAATTTACATGGCAGGTCATGAGTGTACGCACAAGATTTATATTAGTAACAAATAACTCCACAACCCGAAGGCCCCTACAACACCCACAAAGGAAGGAGACAAGTGCGCAAAAAAGGGGACTTTACTCGAGAAATTTGTTTCATTAAAGCTTTCAGCTGACTTATCTGGGCGCATGAAGTTGAAGGAGGTAAGTACGTAAAAAAATGGCTGAGGCAGTACCTGAGAAATTTCATTCAAACGTTCAAACTTTTAGCAGTACGCTAACATCGGCAAAGAGTAGTGTTCATTTTGACAAGCACTCGATATTCATATAAATCCCCAGAGAACTCTTATGGTTTAACTTCCTGCACCTGTAGGAATGCACTCTACAGAGAGTATGGACAGCATTGATGGAAGGGCTGATTAGATTTGCAAAATGTCGAGGTGACTTAAAAACATACAAGGATCTTATTAGCAAGATGTTGATCGGTCACGAGATAGATCGTGTTTTCTTGTTAACCGATCACGAGCTAACTCGTGTACTTGCACTAGCTATTTCTATTAAAAGTTATATAAAAAATATGTCCATGTTAATATGTGTTAATTCATTATGTATAAATAAATTTATATTTCACTTCCACTTTGAATTAAGAAATAATAGCCGGTGACATTAGATAAATTAGTTTAAAACTGGCGGTCAAGAATGTGTTAAGAGGTATTCTACATGTAGTTTGTATAACCTAACCTGGTTCGTACAGTTGAAGTTATCACATTAGACGTTAGGGGTAACATTTGAAACACCAGAATTTCGATTCTTCGAATGGCAAAATATTTAAATTTTTGTTAATTTTTTATAGCTCTGGAAATCCCTGTATCGGACATACTCGATCTACCAACATATATTAGGATAGTTTAAAACAAAAAAAACATGTGTTGGTGATACCTTCAAAATTTTTTCTGTGACCAAAAAAATTGAGATTTATTTCCTTACTTGTTTTTATTTAATATTCATCCGCTTCGCCAGCGAGTAAATAAAAAATTGGAAAAATGCACGTTTCCGTAAATTCGATATAAAACATTTACAGATAGATACCATTTAATTTCCACTTCTAATTTCCCTTCACAAATGTTCAAAAAATTAATCCCAGTGTCTTGTTTCAAAAGAATATTTTGGAAACCTCTGAAAATTTAACTTTTAAGTCAAAAAAATTCTCATCTAAATTTCAAACTTTTTAATAAAAAATTTCTGAAAAAATACAGGCTAAGGAGTTTTATTGCATTCACCGTTTTTCAGTTCGTACTAACCTTAAAAAGACATGTGATAAAATTTCATGATATTGTATTCATTAATATATACATACGTGATTTTTTGTTCTAAAAGGATGGATCAAACAAAATTTTGTGATATAATTTTACACTGCTTTTTGATAGTAAAAAATACCGTTCAAGCAAAGCAATGGGTTGAAAAGTGTTATGGGGTCCATCAGAAACAACAATAATACGATGGTTTGCTGACTTCAAACGTGGTCGTAGAGGCATCGATGCTGCACAACGAAATGGACGTCCAAATGAGGTGCTAACACCAGAAAACGTAAAAAAAATCCACTAAATCGTTTTGAATGTTCGAAATGTGAAGTTGCGTGAGTTAGCTGATATCGTCAAGATATCGAAAGAAGTGTTGGCTTCATATTGCATGAGCATTTGATTATGAGAAGGCTCTGTTCAAAGTGGGTGCCGCGTCTGCTCACTGTTGACAAAAACGCACCGAAATTTCTCCTCATCATGTTGGTCTCCTTGCTGCGAGGATAAGGCTTAAGTTGTGATTTAACCCCCCATATCATGTGGGTTAACTCACCACGAACTAAGAGGGAAGCTCCATATGATGATTGGATGGCCAATTCCACCGTTCGGCGTTGCAAAATCGCCCGACAGCTTTGGCCGACTCTCAAGGCTAAAAGCACGGAACTTCTACTAAGAAGAGATGAGCATACCTAATCGGTAGGCACGCCCAGAGAATAGGTGTGCAAACACATAATTTCTTCAGAAGTTGTCTAGAAAAGGAAGAGGTAGAGACGATCCCGCACCTTCTGTGTCACTGACCTGCTCTATCCAGATGCAGACTCGCCATTTGGGTAGACAATCCGTTAATGAATTGATTTTAAGAGGGATAAGGGCAAGTTCCCCATGCGGCATCACAATGAGCCATGAGCTTGAGTGTGTCCTACAGTGGAGAACCGCTTCAACCAAACCTAACCTAAGAAATTTCTCTCGAATGAAGAGGTTATCGCTGAAACTGAGGCCTCTTTTGAGACAAAAGATAAAGTGTTCTACAAAAGTAGTATTGAAATGTTAGAGCGGCGCTGGAATGATTGCGTTGTTCCTGATGGAAATTACGATAATGAATAAAGTTAGTTTTGAAGAAAAAAATGTGTTTTCTTTGTTAGGCTCGAGACTTTCCAGACCATGTGTTACACTAAAGTGCAAGCTTAGGTCCCTCAAAATTTGCATTTATTTTGGGTAGTTATTTTTGTTGACAGTGTAACGCATTTTCCTTCTTATATAAAGTTTCGATTATTCAGTTATGTGTTAGTATAACCTATATAGAGATTTATGAAACAAATTTTTAATTAGTCTAAGCTAACCAAAATTTCGCTGTGCTATTATCGTCCATATAGCATCAGTAGTCAACTCACTACTGAGTTGTGGTGACCAAAGACTATTTTTTGGGTGTGACTGGGAATGTTTGCCTTCGCGGTGTGTGTCACCAACCGAAGACTCATGTCAATACTCGCATCGAGAGTAGCAACACTTTTCGCAAATGTCTAAAAAATTCAATTGTATTTGAACCTTCAAAAAGCTGTTTCGAAACTCCTGAGAAGTTTCAAAACTGGTGATATCGCGACCATCGTGCCTACCAATGTAAGTGAAACTAATACATCCAAAACCAAACAAAAAAATCTGTAAGCAGCACAGCGCACTGCCAAGAGTTTCAAATGCAATGTAGGAATATTAGCTCAGAACCAATATAATTTTCTGCGTGGACTCCATTAAAGGCTGCAAAATTGAACACTCGCTCAAACACCTTAAAACTTGATAAGAAGCACAATAAAGGTGAAGATGTGAAAACATGTTCGAACGAAATTACTGCAAACAGCCAACCAACATAAGAGCACAAATACACCACATGAGAGCGCTAGTAATTAGAAGTGAGCAAAAAACAGCTGCGAGGCTTCCTTGGGAAAAGACAGCCAAAATAACTGTACGAGTATAGGAGTAGCGATGTATGTTAGTTGGCAAGTGAATGTAAAATTTGTAATGAAAACTCTACTTATCGTACGTGAACTGCCGCTGAGGTGTGACTAAATAGTAACATGGATAGTATTGTTAGTAGAAAATGATAATAGGGCGGTTAAGAAGTTGTAGAACTGTGTATGGACTATGGAAAAACTGGAAGTGTAGCAATAAGTGTTTAAATACTCATTCAATTTTGTAATCAAACAATGAGCACAGGAATGTGAAGTTACAGGAGAAATGCTTTTGGAGAATCTAGTGAAAATTTATTTGAAAATTTGTATACTCAATGACATTTTTTTTAATATTACAAAATAGCCGCGAGAATTACATTGCCTAGGGGCTCCTTCATAGTGCACAGCCCTTTGGATGGGTTATGAGAGTTTCTCAGTCGGCAAGACGTGTTTCGTGATTTTCGCTAAGATGGAAAAAGATCGGTAAATCGCTTTTTGTTTTTGGATGGGAAAAAATGCGAGGAGTTAAAAGCAAATTGGATGCTATCTATGGGAACGCTGGCCATCTATGACCAAGTAAGGAGCCCGGCAGACGTTGTTACCGAGCAAATCATAAAAAAAGTCTACGACATGGTTCGCGCTGATCAACGAACAAAAGTGCGAGCAGTAAGAGAGGTCATAGGTGTGTCGACCGGAATGGCAATTAATATTTTACATGATAAGTTGTCAATGAAAAACTTGTCGGCCCGATGGGTGCCACGAGTTGTCATCTTTGATGAAACCTGGATTCACCATTACACACTAAAAACTAAGCAACAATCAAAACAAAGGATTTCTTCCGGTGAATCCGCTCCAAAGAAGAGAAAGGCAGACCCATCGGAAAGTCATGTTGGCCGAAGCGTTGGAAGAAGTGTATCTTTCTAAAAGGGGACTATGTTGAAATATGAAAAATTTAATTTTATTTTTTTTTAAATGGTGTCTTCATTTCTAACACGAGTACTTATTGAACCGTCTGGTACATATACATATTAGCAAAGTTTGTAAGGTTCTGAAGTAATCATGATTTACACAGGATGTTTTTCTAAGATTAAAAAGTGCTTAGAGAATACTTTGAGATTTCTTGTGACATTGCATTCTCGACATCTTCAAGTTCTGAGCAATTTCTTTAAAAACCGCTCTCTACATTGCGGATTGCTGGTGCAGGGAGAGTGAACTAAATTTCAACTCTCCAAAGACCGAAATGATGTTATTCACAAGCAAATATAAAATGCCCGAGGATTCCGCACTAAATGTGGTGGGACCTATACTTGCTACTGAGGTAAAACATCTCGGGATTCTTTGAAGCCGAAACTGAAACATGGAAGACAAGTCCGGGAAAATGGTCACTGCACTATATGCAAGTAAAACAGCTACAGGTAATAGATGCGGCTTAAAGCGAAACTTCCACGGGATCTCTGTTTGGTAGCCAACGTTTGAAAACATGTATCCAAACTGGAAAGGAAACAAAGGGTGGCATGCATGCCTATCACATAAGCGCTGCCTTCTACCACCACCAAAGGACTTGACACCCAATTTGACCTTCTCCCCATAGATATCTTTGGCGAGTTCTACCAGTCAGGCTACCCACTTGCTCTCCCTGAAAAATGAATTTCAGATTTGGGCACTCAATCTCAGAGCTATTCCAAGAACACATGAGGTGCTCAACGAGACTTATCCAGACTTCTGTTTGGAAAATGATTGTCCCACACGAATTCTAGGAGGATGTAAATGGGAAAATATTAAGGACTTTGATCCATGATCAGCAGCTATCTTCACTGGCCCAAGACTGAGTAAGAGGGCCGAGAGTGACATTCACTCAGAAAGGCTATAAGCCTACGGTAATCTGACTAATGCAATGCCTTTCAAGCTGAGTTAATAGCTATAAAAAAGGCTGCGTTGTGGGTCAAGGACTCATACGCCAAGCTGCCATGAAATATCTAAAGTGCACTAACACTTCCTCCAAAATAGCAATTGAATATAGAGCTATTATAAATGAGCTGTTTTAGCGGTGACCCCGAACTCTGTCTGGTCCATTTTCTCTGCCGCTGTCCTGCTCTTGCCAGAACCCGATATTGCCGTCTAAAACCTTTGGATATCTGACAGACTTGGGATCTGCAACGTTTCATAATAATTCGTCGTTTATCAGCGAGATGGAGTGGTTTCATCAAATAAGAAATTAGAGAGGGTGACCTTGTCTCAATCAAATGGTATCACAATGAGTTAAGCCTCTTAAGTGGGCCCCTCTATATCATAAGCTAACCTTTAATTATTCTCCACTTAAAATATTATGAAAATTCCTTTTCCGATGTTTACAAGTTGCTAGTCCACAGAAAAAAATGTTTAACTGAAGTAACGTACCGCCCTGAAAATTGATGACTTAGACACTGGCCTATGCTGCCTAAAAATATAGATCTGTTTCTTATCCTGACTGGTTTCTGAGATATTCCAGCATAAGAGCGCAAAAATTACTAATTTTGTCTCTATTTCAGGTTATATGTCATCATCTGAGAATACAATAACTGAAGCGAAGGAATAGCTACGACAGTAGGATCGACGCTGATGAAACAGTCCGGATTTTGGAACAACAATAACTTAATTTCTGAACCTACAAAGTTTCTTATGCATGATTCCGATGTTGTTTTTGAATGATTTATCATTGCTACTGGTTCCTATGTTCAGTTATTCTACCTCTGAGACCTATGATTCTAGTAATAGTTACTATGGACCCA
Source organism: Anastrepha obliqua (assembly GCF_027943255.1). Lineage (NCBI taxonomy): Eukaryota > Metazoa > Arthropoda > Insecta > Diptera > Tephritidae > Anastrepha > Anastrepha obliqua. The sequence goes on along the minus strand of NC_072893.1, from coordinate 61,309,180 downwards.
TTCCCACAAAAGCAGTCCTTTGTATATGTCTTTTGATTCGATTGCAACTAAAAGCATAGATCCGTCTGACTAGAAAAGCAAAAAAGAAGCTTATAAATTAAGCAGAGAAAATCTTTTACTGGGGCCAGTAAAATTTTTGATGTTCCTTCTATAGTATTTTCATATGGAATCTGAATTTTTTCTAGAGGAACGCTGAATGTGTGAATATAGGTATATTGAAACACATTCAAATTCTACTTACACAATAATACATACATTGATTTCTATGAGTTTCAGTTGCTCTACTACTTGCACTTCCAAGAACTCTTGGAGGACAACGAAATAAAAAAGAGTAAATCAATATAACAAAGATACATAAATTGTTACACTTAAACTTCAATGGTAAATCAATTGAAACTTTTCGGAAACCAAGAGCCAAGCCACTGAAAAGGGAGCGCCAGTAACAAAACGAGTCGCAGAGAAGATGCAGCGTAAGCGGCAGCAACTGAGAGCAACGCAAATAATTGGAGCTTAACCACAAATAAATAAGAAGTAAAAATAAAAATAGGAACTTAGACAAAAGGCAGAGAATGCTGAAATTAAGCATAGCATGAAAAAAGCTTTGTAAAATTGTTTAAAAATTACTGTGGAGGTAAAAAACTAGCGTTTTATATTAGTATACGAGGTGTGGCTACAAAAAACCGTGGCTGATAGAAAAAGTAGGTATGCGTCAAACGCCGGCTGTTGCCAGCGTTTTTGCGGGGACTCTTTTCTTTCGAATGCAGTATTTCTTACTTATTTAAAAAAAATTAGTATGTTCACAGCCTTTGTATATTTTTTCTCATCGGAAAAATGTTGGTGTGTACCAACATGGGGTCAAAGATTTCTTTTTCTTGTGCAATAAGAAACTATTTGTACTCACAAACTTATCAAAAATCAATACTATAATTTTTTATTTCTGATTCCAAACGCGACTCCAGTTCAGGCGGGACCTTCTCACTCTATATCGTTCTACAGTTTGAATCAGCGAGGTATAGTACTTATGGACGAGGATCAGTAAACCTGTTCACGGATGCCTCGAAAGTTGGTAGAGGAGTCTACCGCGAGCAGCTTTACTGGATCACTATGTTCCCATCGAAGGTAGCTACTATCAAAGATGTAAATAAGTACATTCCAACAGGAAAGCGCCAATTAGGGTCCTGAGCTCGGTAATGGTGCGCTCAAAACTAGCTGAGGAATGTCTAGCTTCCCTTTCGGGTGCATCCGAAAACATTCACATCAAACTCATATTAATATCTGATTAGAGACACACTGCCGATTCAATTGGCTGAAGTTATCTGTAGAATGCAGTGGACTCATCTCAGCTGCTACCCTGCTTTCGCGGTACTAGGACTTACGCATCTTGGCACTCACTGTGTAACTATGCCTGCGAAAATTGGAGGGTCGGATATTGGCCGCCTGCTGTATTCCACCATCAGCACCAAGCGGTTATCATCATAAATAAATAACCGTCGAATTGATATAGACGAATTTAGAATTTCGTCCAAAGAAATCCGCTTATCCTTGGGGACAACCAGCTAACCTAACCTAACTTAGACTTTACGCTCAATTTTACCTAAAGCCACAAAGCTCGAACAAGCAAATGGAAAGCAGTGATGATTTTTTTCGATACTGACTAAGACTAGGAAGGTTTATTAAGTTCATGAAACTCAGATTGTGAGTCAGAGTTAAGAGCTTCACGGTGAGTCATGAACTTTGTGAAAGAGTTGCTCGAATTATAAAAACGCACATCATGGGTTCTCCACCAAGGTAAGACTCAGGCACTTTCCAAATTGTTGTTGTCAAGAGGTTTCCAGCCAAGTATAGCAGACCGTCCAGCTTATTCCCAGATTCTTGAGTCGTGTGACTTCTATCTATTCCCTAGGATGAAGTCCTAATTGAAAGCAACAAGATTTGAGTCTTTTGAAGCTGTAAGAGAGTGAGCAACACTGATGCCAGAAGACCTGGCAGTGAAAGACTTCCATCACTTGTTAAGCAATATTCGCATAGCGGTTTGTAAAAGCGATGATTTTTTAAGGTGAGAATAAGTAAATACAAGGTGGCGCAAAATTAATCATCCAATTTTGTGATAAATTTTCGTGTATAAATTTTTTAAATAAAAAAAAATTAAAATAAAAAAAATTATTTTGCATAATGTAAATACTTATTTTGACCTTTAGCGCTCCATTGCTTGTCTGTTTGTAGGATACAGCGGCCTATTTCACAATTGCCAAATATGATTGACGTACGACGCCATTTGCCTCCTTGTTTTCATGAATTCACAATAAAAATGTGTTCCTGCCTCAGTATCTTTATTATATAGTCCCACCTTGTAGAAGTGCAATTTTAGAGCGAACGATAAAGTTTTCGCGAGCGCGTAAATAACGTTAACGGAACTTTTTTGACGTCGCCTACTTTCTTTACTTTTTTTAATTCTACAACTCATTTTTGACGCAAGAGATTTTTCATTTCGCGCCATAAAAACAACTGTAATGCCACTCGCCATTATTAGGAGCTCAATTCATTTATGACAAAATAATACACAGACGCTTGGAGCGAGCATGTCGATGTACACAAAAAACTTCAAACCAACACTGACATTTAAGACTAGTAAAAGCTAAATAATCAACATAATCAGACACGTTGCTTGCTTCATCTGAGAAAAATTTCTCGCGAAATTTTTGCCAACTGTTGCGAAGTTTTTTCTGTTTATTCTTCGTGCTGCCGTTTTATGTTCAGCGTCAGAGCTAAGACGCCAGCTCAAGACGTGAGTTGAAAATATTTCATGCCGGTCGCATGATAAAAATTAGGCGGCTATAAATGAGCGAGTAACAAATCATTAAGCAGCCAAGTCTGACTATACTTCTGCCTTCTTGCCAAGAGCAGCTACTCACAAGTATTCTGCCACGCTTGCTTGCTCGCTACTAAGTGTAAGTACGTACATATATCATTTTATACATATTTCTTCAGCTTAAGTTATGGCTGTGGAAATTAGTAAATTTGTCACACTTCATCTGCCATCACTATGCAAATGGTGTTGGTGGTGCGATAGTTTCATGGTTTTGGCGCTGATGGTCCGACCAACTGCTACAATCACACACATGGAGGCAGAGGAAGTTGGCGCATTGTTGAATGTTTAACGTTTTTTGGCCTCACTGCATCCACTAACGACCAATCCTCCACAGCAAAAAAAGCAAAAAGTAACAGCAAACTCAGAGACTCACTGGAATTTTGATAAATTGCTTCGCACGCCCGCTTTCGCGCTTTACGAAAAAATGACGATTTTATAAGTTAGGCGCGGCGCGTTGATTTTATGAAAGCTTTAGATGCTGGGTAATCACTAGGCACTAACATTCCGACTCTACCTAACGAATACGCTAATACATACATATTTTTCTACACCCCCAAGCTCAACATATGGCCACTTCCTTGTGTAAATAGTAGTCAAATATATTTTGCGGTGAGTGTTACCGCGAAATTCCTTAGATGTATTGATGATGAAACTTTTAGTGCCCCGCTGATAGGTCGTAGCAAAGACAACTACTAATGTATATGTATGATTATAATGATGTAATAAATTTAATTTGCAAAAAGTTTCAGTTACATATTTAAACTAACAAAGTTTTTTGTTTGCTATTTGTTGAAACCCATTACATTTTTTAAGGTACTATAACTTTAAGTACGAATTCATGGCCTATTCGCCTCCTTCCTGCCTAGTTTATTAAATTAAGTTTCATAACAAAGCACAAAATTACACTTCAACAAGAATACGAAAGGGCAATTAGGAGGTTCTTTACCCATTTACGAAATGGGACACTATACGCTTGAACAAAATTGGGAAATACTGAAAACCTATTTCCAAAGTGGTGAGTCTTCTTTTTCTTTTCTGATTTTCACATCGGTGGCTAAGTCAATAAGCAAAATTGTCGGATTTGGGGCTCAGAAAATCCACACGAAGCAAATGCACCCACAACGAGTCACTGTTTGGTGCGGTTTTTGGTCTGGCGGCATCATCGGGCCATTTTTTTTTCGAAAATGAGCGAGGAGCCGTGGTTACAGTAAATGGCGAGCGTTACCGTGACATGCTCAACGAGTTGTTTCCAAAAATTGAAGAGGATGACATGGACGACATTTGGTTTCAACAGGACGGTGCAACTTGTTACACTGCCAAAGTTACACTCGAACTTTTGGCTACCGTTTTTGAAAACCGAAAAATCAGCCGATATTCCGATATCAATTGTCCGCCTCGGAGCTGTGATTTAAGCCCGTTGGACTAGAATACGTTGTTGCAAGAAAGAAGAAAGCTTTAACTAAATGTGCTTGTACTCGGCATTGACATAAAACGCATGAGGCGAGAGTAATAATTAATAGTACAGCCTTCGAAATATTTTAATTAAAAAATACTTTTCGAATGGTGTTGCCACTTATTTTTCTATTAAAACACTTTTGGATTTGACTCTCTATTTCGGTTGTTAAGAGTTTTATGAGTGCTAAATGCATTAAGTATTTCATTTAATTCGCTAGCTTGCGTATATTTTATGATAAAACATCAAACACGTGTCAGTCAATGTTGAGGCGTGTTTAATAAATCATTTCCAAAAAATATAATTTTGGAAAACATCAAAGAAATAAGAAAGAAAGGAATTATATGAAATACAAAAAAAAATATTCTAGTTTCAAAATTCATCGCCACCCCGTACTCGTTTCTTATGTCTCTTAATGAAATATTAGCTTACTATCAGCGAGCCTTGCGCTAATTATCCTTAATCAGTGCCTAAAATATAAATGGAGGAAAATGTCACTTCTAAAGTCTAAAAGCAGACTTCATTACATGAACTTTCAATCATTTGTTAAGGGTACAATTAGCTATAAAGCAAATAAAATTACAATCCACAATTTCTATGTTGTTGCAAATCCCAAATTTTTCCTACATACTTTTGGGTTTTATATTTAATTGAACTCACTTCAAAGTGCTATGTAACAAATTATAAAATTTTTCCATTTAACTTTATACGACCCCCTAACAATTAAAGCGTACCAACTTCTAACACTTCGGAGTAAAAACGCGCATATTCAATTAGGCAGAGCACACATACCAGCGAACTCACGCAGTTTCAATTACGTATGCGCCAATACCCATTGTAACCGCATCGATGGCCAGTGAGGCAACAAATGGCAAGGGCTTGTGGTATAGGCAATAGGAAGAACAAACCGAGCAAAGCTAACTTTTTGCCTACTTCAGCGGTTTAATATTAAATACAAAAAATTATTTAGGGTCTCGCCACTCGCTTATGGAAATCGAATTAATTTTGAATAAAATCGGCGCTAAGGAGGAAGCACGCGAGGCGCGTAACCAGGCAAGTAATAATAATGAGCCTATTTATTTTTAATTTATTCAAATTAAAATTTTCAACAGTCGAAATTTCGTAATTAGCATGGAGCAATTACTTAAGGCTCACACCGCCCCACCCCTTGGTAGCTACGCGTTGCTTAAAATGCTAATGTTGTTATTTCGATTGCTTTTTCCTGTTCTACACAAATGCACCCCACTACCGCTATTACCACTCTTCTTCATTTTCAATCGATATGCTGCCGATAACGGTAGCATCAGGGCTATCCCTCGCCTAATTTCTCACATGTGTGTGTGCGTAACAAACTTAGCCTTTAACCACTTCAGGCCATCTATTAAATTTGTGCGCATTTGTGGGCAGTAATTTGGGCTAAACACCTAAAAGTATGCCCGCAAAATGAGAGGCCGCCAAAAGTACAGACGCTTAGCATTATCGCGAAGAGCTCGCGACTCTTACAGCTACACACATACACACGTATCATTCAAATATTTGCAATTTCGCAATTGTGGCTTGAGTTTGGTTAGCGGACGAGGTCGAAAAGGGCATTTTGCTGCCGTGGTTGGGCAATGTGGCACGTGTGCGATTCACTGTAGCACTGCTTTTAAGCGAGTTACTCGATTTGCGGGTACGATTTTGTTGCTACGCTTATAAGTGCATTTATCTGTTTCATTGGCTAATGGTTTGCCCCTTCTGTTTGATGGTTCGTTCAGTGGTCTTGGCATTGTTTACATGCGCGTGGGAAGTAACGGTACTATATAAGTACAGCCATTCAGATTCCTTCATTTCCAATTATGACAAACTTGCATAGTGCTGGGGGACATTCGATTTTAGGAATGCCCTAAGAAACTATTTTCAAATATTTTTCAATAAATAATATAGCTTTTTTTATATTTCCATGGCTGATATACGAATTATGAGTACAAGGGTAGTTCAATCAGACCCTAAAATTAAAAATAAGGTACATTCCGTTGGAAAAAGGGACCTATCAGGTCAGTCCATAAGTTCGTGCGTTTTCGAAAGGTGGTTTTAAAATTAATAAAAAATATGTTTAAAGTATCTATTAATCAATAAGAGTACGGTGGATGCGGCATTAGCTCCCATCCGAGATCGTTCAGCTTGCCTAATGTTTGCCTTGCGGTATGAGTTCTTGCGTTGCCATGGTGAAACAAAACTTTGCGTCTATTCACTAAAGACGGTCGATTTTTTTAAGTGCCTCATTCAGGGTTGATAGCTGATGGGAATAATAATCAGTAGTTATCGTCTGGTTTGGTTCCAGAAGTTCATAATAAACAATACCGGCCATATCTCACCAAATAAACAGGAAAATTTTCTTGGGTGTTTCATCTTTATCTAAGCATTAGCGTTTACAAACAGAGTTATTGTAAAGGACCCATTTTTCATCACCAGTAACGATACGGCTCAAAAAACTTTCATTTTCAAGCCGTTGCAGCAACTGAGGACACACATTCACTCTCTGCTGAAGGTTGGCGACGGAAAGTCTGTGCGGAACCCATTTTCCCAGCTTTGAAACCTTTCTCAACTAACATTAAGGATATTGAAGTGAACGAGATAGTGAACGATATAGCAAAAAATAGCGTGTCTCTATCCTCGGATTTGTCAACGAAATACGAATATTATACAACTAGATGAAAACATGGTCAGAAAATTCAGCATAAGATGGGAGAGCTTGTCAACTTGCAGGATTGCTAAGATCACGTGTAAACGTAACCTTCACAGTCGTACTCGATTTATATTTACTATCACTAACATGAAAGGATTGTAGAACTATGATAGGCCTATTGAGGGTAAGTAGTCCAGTAGCGTAGAATGCTTATGAGATAGGAATCTGGGAAAGTGAGCAATGTAGAAAATGTAGGGAGCTGGGCTCAAGGGAAACTATAGAGCATCTCCTTTGTGATGGAGCATCTCCAGTTTGATGGATTGGACGATAACTCAGCAGTGGGTTGGAGGTGTATCTTTAAATTCCTTGTAAATTAATAGAAACAGACACTTTGCGGGTGGACTATTTCAAAACACATAAATAATGAACTTCATCTGGTACCGCTATGAACCGAAACGGCCTATGCGGGGCTGCACGTCAACCAGTTCAACCTGACCTAACGTAACTTTACCGTTTTCATTTTATTTGGATATTAATAGTTTGTTAATAAAAAAGGTCCGCATTCGCTTTCGCAAGTATTTACAGTTAACTAAAATATGCTTGCTAGCGATGCCGAAGGAGCAGCAGGAGTAAACAACATGAGACAGCTGTACGGCATAGTTGGCCGCCTAACCAACCAGCGGAGTAACTGCAACCAGCCGATCAGAGATCTGAATGGTGCTTTGCAAACTTCCATTGATGACGAGATCCGCAGATGAAAAGTACACTTTGAAGCAACTAGCAACATTGCTCTTAGCAGTATACCTAGCTTTGAAGTGGGCAGCACAACAACAACCAGCAATAAAATAACAACATTCTTCCCCAGCCTAGCGGAGATCAAGGACTAAGAAGTTGAAGCTCAACAAAGCGGCGGGCGAAGAAGGCATACAGCTTGAACTAATGACAGCCCACCCGCAAATATCAGCGGAAGTTCTTCATACCCACATCACTACCGTCTGGAGCAATAAAAAGCTGGCTCCGTCCTGGACAAAAGGCATCATAGTCAAGCCGCCCAAGACTGCGGCAACTGGCGAGGAATAACCCTATTTAACACCATATACAAAATTGTAGCCATAAACATACAAAGCAGGCTCAAAGATATCGAACGCTCCTTAAGAGACGAGCAACCTGGTTTCCGCCCTCACCGAAGCTGTGTTGACCAAGCCAACACACTTCGGATTATAGTAACAATCAGTTGAGTGGCGCTCCCCACTCTACATACTGTTCGTAGACTTTAAAAAGGCGTTTGACACTATCAAACGAGACGTAATATGGCTAACACTGAGTAGAAAGGGAGTTCCCGCCAAGATAACCCGCCTCATCAAAGCTCTCTGCGAGAACTCCGAACTGGCAGTGCTTCACAAAAGCGATATCAGTTATCCATTCACTATCAACGCAGGCGTAAGGCAAGGTTGTCCCCTGTCCCTCTTTCTCTTCGCCAACGTCCTTGATGACGTCATAACCTTGGTGGAGTTTCACCAGACATCTTGAAGACCTGGACTTCGTCGATAACATCTGCCTCCTCTCTTGCAAACTCTCTGGCATTCAAGCGAAAACGGACAAACTAGTCGCGCTGGCACGCACTGTCGGACCGGAGGTCAACATCGCCAAGATATTGGTTGACGGGGGCCCGGTGGAATTCCTTTAAAGCTTCTGCAACCTCGGCTGCATCATCACGCCAGATGGTTGAGCAGATGAAGATGTGAACTGCAGGCTAAACAAAGCAAGGGCGGCATTCGGGGGAGTTCGCAAATCTCCAGGCGCACTAAACTATGAGTATTCGGCTCATGCGTAAAGGCAGTATTGCTGTACGGAAGCGAAACTTGGCTGGTCTCAAACACCATCACCCAGAGACTACAGTCCTTCATCAACAAATGCATCCGCATCATCTGCAGAATATTCTGACCAAACACCATCAGTAACGACGCACTGTAAAGATTAACGATCAAGGAACCCATCCTTAGGCAAATCAAACGCTGAAAGTGGCGATGGATAGGTTACATATTGAGAAAACCACCAGACAGCATCACGAGAATGGCACTGGACGGGAACCCGCAAGGGAGTAGAGGTGGCGTTCGGCCAAAAAACACTTGGAGAAGGTCGATGCTACGCGAATTAGGAAAAAAATGTACTCAAAGATCCAGATCTCTAAAGAAATGCTCGAAAAATGGAGTTAAAGAAGTGATCAAAAAATCAAAAAAAGAAGTTCCTTGGATATGACCTCATAATAGGAGAAGTACTGAAACAAGTTCACTTTCCTTACGTGCATATATAATTCTGTTACATTATCTCATATTGTTCCCCTTCATGGAATGTAGCTCAATTAAAAATTATTCTCAAACCAGGAAAAAACGCTTAACAAGTCGAATCATATCAGCTCATCAGCCTATTGCCTCTAAAGTAATGGAATCTCTTTTCCTTAAAGGAATGTTGCCTATAATTGAAGACCGAAATTCAATACCAAATAACCAATTCGATTTCAGGAAAACCCTTCACAGTACTATAGAAAAATGTCCTTAGACTCATAAAGCGTTTGAATAAAAAAATATTTCACAGCGGCATTTCTAGATATTTACTTATTTATTTATATGAAATATAATTATAAGCAATTATTCTACAATACCAAGGCAACTAGCGTCTGGGGCTACCAGCCGCTTTTCTCTATATATCTCAAACCTTTGACCGAGTTTGGCTTACTCCAACAAATAAAAGACACTCTACCAATAATTTATTACCTATTTATTAAGTCCTATCTCGGAAATCGATATTGCTTTGTCAAACAAATCAAACAAAGCGAAAAACATTCTCAACTATCTGAAAGTTCAGCTGGTGTACCTCAATGCAGTATTATGGGCCCCAGCTTTAACTTTCTCGAAAAGTTCGCGGAAGACAGTGCCGTACTCACAATTGACGCCCACTTCCATGTGGCCTAGCAAAAACTCCAGAAGGGACTTGATAAAATAACTCATTGATTGAAAGAGTGGAGCATTAAGCCAAACGAGACAAAATCTTCGCGAGTCACTTTTACACTAAATCAAAAACTAAGCTCAATAATATAATCAGCCCCCAAAATAATGTCACAAAATTTCTCAGCATGCATCTTGATAGCATGGAAAACCCATATTTTCACCAAACGGGAAGCTCTAGGGATAAAACTCAGAAGTCTCTATCGGTTACTATGATACATCGAAATTCTCATGTTTCTCTCGAAAATAAACTCTCACTTTACTCAGCTATTTTGAAACCGATATGGACATATGCCACACAACTATACGAGTATACGAGTATAATAAGATAATAATTCCAAAATTCCAGTCGAAACCCCTCAGGATAAACTCAAACACCTCTTTTTACTTATATATCACAAATGCACAAATTCATCGTTATCACCCACAATAATTGAAGAATAAAAAAGATCCCACATAACACAACACACAAGGCTAGTCGCACTCAAACCCTCTTGCCGCAGAAATAATTGCAACTCCCAAAACTTTCACGCAACTCAAGAGAAAGTCTACAAAAGTCCTCATATGTTAATAGGTTACTCTAAATTATTATTTATCATAAAATTAATGAATAGCTTTAAAATAGGTTTAAAATGAATAGCTTTAAGTAAAAATATTGCTTTATGTTTGAAAAACAGATCACAATATAGAAATGAATTACAAAAAACACTATACAGACAGCAGTAATTATTTGTCATACCAGCTAATAATTACTCATCATTCCTAGTGACTGGTGTGTGAGTTCAGCCATAAGCGCCAAGACAAAAAAATTATGCTGAATAGTTGAGTAGTTAAACACTTTCACTTTAATGTTAATTTTTTCTTACACGGCACTTTTTGCTTCTTTTTTTTTGTTTGTTTTTGAGTTGCGTTAAAAATTACAAATACATGCGCCTTCTACAATACATTCTGCTCGAACGAACTTATTTAATTGGCATAATAATGATACGAAATCATTCGATGTACGATAAAAAATAATATCCGCATTCATAATCAACAACCCCCCAACTCCATTTTAAATAATACCTCCTATCCAACAGCTGTGTCCTCAAATTAAATGCGAGCAAAATGTAATTTCTTAGCTTTAATCTGCACGAATTTAAATTTATTTAGCCACTCCCATTCTGCTCCTCCCAGAAGATTTTTGTTCACGTCTACAGTGAAAACATTTTGCTTATTCTTGTAATATAGTTTTTTTTTTTTCGAAAAAACATCTTCTTATGCCACACATTTCTCAAATATTTGTGTGAAAGTTAAAGTTTTTTTTTCTTGATTTTCAGTTTTGAATTTTCTTAACAACAAAAACTGAATACCATTAATAGCAACATCTTGAATTTATTATCAGCGCACCCACGGCCATCCATTTCCCAAATACTTTCCTTTTGGTCGATTCTTTGATGGCCAAGATATCTTCGTTTTTTTTTCTAAATATTCCTTTTACAACTAAGAATTTTTTAAGTATTCGAATTGCTAAAAACTTTTAGAACAAACAATAAATTCTCCACTGAATTATAGAAAGAGAAAGTGAGCTCATGAGTGAAAAAGAGAGAGAGAGATAGATAGCTCAAAAAGTTTAAGTGGAATTAAAATTATGTTCTTTTTACAGGCCATTACCAGCTGAATGGCTTGTTATACTTTGACCTTCCCCTGGTAATGCGGCAAAGATTTCATATTCAACGCCTTTTGCTACATTCGAGTTGGGCCGGTGGGGTAGTAGAGCGTGCCAATATATTTTATGGCAGTTGCGTTTTATTAAATAAAACGTAAATATGTTTTTGAGGATTTATAAATTGCATTAATGGTATGTACATAAGTATAAAGGTTAGGGCAATTAACTTGAGACGATTTAAAATTACATTAAAAGTTGTTAAAAGGAAATTGGAATTTATATGGCGACGTTAAGTTCTTTTATAGGTATAGCAAATGAAGTTGTAAAATAAAAATGTAAGCTTCCTGCGGAATTTGCTATTAACATTTTAAATTAGACTTTAGCTTTATTATTAGGTAATTAAGTTGTTTACAACTCTATTAGCCATAATGATTACGGCTTCTAGTTGAGTAAAGGAAATTTAAATTTAGGTTAGGTTAAATTACGATAGATTGAAGCGGCTGTCAACTGCGGCACACAATCAGGCTCATTGTCCATTGTGATGCCGCGTGGGGAACTTGCCTTTATTTCTACTAACTGTACTTTTTGAAAGTTTTAGCAGATTCCTGATTTCCACAATACTGAGATTTTCCAATTCACTAAAAAATTTTCTATATAAAATGGTAAATTTACGTCTACATAGAGTAGGGCAATGTCACAGGAGGTGTAAGATCGTCATCTTCCTCATCTGCAGAAGTTATGTTCGTGTACGCCCATCCTCTGGGCATGTTTGCTTATTAGGTAGTGACCCGTTACAACCGAAATCAGTGTGCTAGGTGTGTGCTTATTTTGTTTAGCAAAGATGCTGTGTTTTTAGCATTGAGAGTAGGCCAAAATTGTCGGGCGACGCTGCAGCTGGTTTCAATACGCCATTTTTCATTCGCTGCTCCTGCAGTTTTCTCAAGGAGAAGTAGCTTAGATCTCTTTTAGGGTATACCTAATTCATAATCTGCGTACTCATCACTCAACTTGGTGCCCAGCCTCACAAGTTCATAGGCGCTGCTGTTACCCTCAACGTCGTAATGACCAGGAACCCATGTTAATTTTAGGTGAAATGACTCAGTCATCTCGTTAAGAGATGTGCGGCATTTCATGACTAACTTGGAAGTTGTCGACTGCTTTGTGAGGCATTTTAGCGCCACCTAGCTATGAGTGGAAATGTGGATATCTTCTCCATGTATCGCAACACACAATACCAGTTTCACGGCTTTTATTATTGCCATTAGTTCAGGCTGAAAGGCACTACAGTAGTCGCGACGCCGAAAACTAAAGGAGATCTCCATATATTCGGAGTATACACCTCCGCTCAGCCTGCCCTTGAGCTTTACGCCATATGTGTATTAGGGTGGTCCAAAAATGCATGGGAAAAAATTTATATTAAAATTTTTATGCTGCCGCCCCCCATAATGGTAAAGAATGAAAAATAAAAAGACCCGTATTTTTTTTTTTTTTAATCAGACCGTATTTAATGGTGCCGCCGGGGCTTTGAAATATCCCATGTATTTTGCATGGGAAAAAAATACTTTTTCGTAGATTTCATGTAAAAACCTGGAAAATGAATATATTTTAACCGGATACCTCAGTTTCTCTTCATAATTGGTCAGGGAATAACAACCAATTATGAAATAATTAATTTTTTTGTATTAACTATTTTTTATAGAGCCCCAAAAAGCCCCCATAAAACGAAAATCTAAGAAAAAATCGAAAAACAATATTTTATATTACTTTTATGAAAATAGTTAATACAAAAAAAATTAATTATTTCATAATTGGTTGTTATTCCCTGACCAATTATGAAGAGAAACTGAGTTATCCGGTTAAAATATATTCATTTTCCAGGTTTTTACATGAAATCTACGAAAAAGTATTTTTTCCCATGCAAAATACAAGGGATATTTCAAAGCCCCGGCGGCACCATTAAATATGGTCTGATTAAAAAAAAAAAAATACGGGTCTTTTTATTTTTCATTCTTTACTATTTTGGGGGGCGGCAGCATACAAATTATTTTTTTTGGACCACCCTAATGTGTATGCATAGATAGATTCACCCTGTCTTACATCGTCCTATTTCCACTCTTCCCTTGAACGTTGTAATGACAATTTGTAGGTGATAGTGCATAGTCTACCAATCTGAGAAGCTCCGTAATGCGATCTAGGATTTTACCGTTACCGCATCCCGTGAGAGTCCAAGGAGTGGACATAATGGGATACCAAGGTAAGGAATAACAGAGAGACTATCGTCAGTAGTGTGATCTCCGCATGGTGATTGAATGGCGACCAAATCTTCCGCTCCGCTGATTGATGACTCGCCATTCCCTATATGAAGCTCCCCTCCTAGTTCGTGGTGAGTTATCCTCGTGATATTGGTTTTCCCCCCTTTTTCACTCCTCTCGGGAACATAAAGCCTCGACAAGACATTTGTCTTGCGTTAGTTACGTTAATCTATTTGATTTCCAACAGGGTAGGTGATTAGCCAGATGGGGGTTAAACCAAGCCGAGCAAAGAAGCACCTTAAACACTCAAGCTAAAATGTCCATTGTATTCGAAACTCTGGAAAGTAAAAGGGTTGGTAATCAAGCAGAAAAGGAGAGAAGCAACAGAGAGAAAGATATGGAATAGAATAGAGACAGAGAAAACTAGTGCTGTGAGAATTTTCTAGATTCTTTGGCAACTATGATAATATCCTTTAGTTTGAGAGAACGAATATTACATATTCTCATGACATCGGAACCCAAAATTCGTAGCCTTGCTCTAGCAAAGGCAGGATGCTCACAGAGAATTTGCTAAGTGCTATCCGTCTCCTCCAAGCAAGATGGGCACATTGGGTCCTCAATATTCCAATGGGGATCATATATTGATCCCATGACTTGTATCCTGTAATAATACCGACCATCAACCGAACGTCTTTTCTACCAAGTTTGGACGAAAGTTCGACAATTTTCTGTTGGGGCTTGTCACAAAACACTTTGCAGTTCTGCAGCGTTCTAGGCTGCACCATCGCTCTTTATGTAAAGTCATACATAATCGTGATCCAATTCATGGTTCTTGCAGAACTGATTCTGATTATTGGCTTTGGTCCCTGTGGGGTGATCAGCTCTGTGGAGGAAGAGGCCATCTTAGTAAAGCTTCTGCTGCTAAATTTAGAGGGAACATTTACTTAGTGCTACTATTTCACCATGAAACGGTATGCGATTAATAACGAGTTAAAATTGTAAACATTTATTAACGAAAACTCTGCTATGGGAACCAAATAGAGCTATTTAGGAGTACTAGATTAATTAACCAGGACATTATGTAACTCATCAACTCCGTCAGAATCGGGTTAGACCTCTTCCAATCGTGCGACACCACACGAGGTTTCAAGCACTATGACTTTTTAACCAGCGACGGACTGAATCGCTCGTATAACATTTTTATAAGTGCGCGCAATTGCTAGCTTATATCGACGGGGGATATCATACTTCTACCTTTTCTAAACTAGATAAAGAGGGAGGTGAACGAGGCGAAGGCAAAAGATCACCTCTCATAAATCAATTTTTACTTATACAAGATTATTGACACGCGTGTCAAACACAACACATTCCGAAATAAGCATTCGAAACGAGACTTTTATGAAATGTTTCTTTTATAAATTTTAAAGAAAAGGGGTTTAAAAAACAGTAAAGAATAATCAAAAAGTGCTAAACTATAACATCCAATTTCGAATAACTTTTTAAACTTCTTTCATTACTACTGTGGGCAAAAAGTAAGGTGAATTTGGTTGTGAAATGAAAAATCTTTATTTATTCTTGTAAATCAATTTCACCCCCTTCAAAATAATCCCCTCTCGATGAAATACACTTATACCAACGATTTTTCCAATCCCCGAAACATGCCAAATAGTCCATTTCCGGTATAGCCATCAGCACCTTCTTCGATTCAGCTTTTATCTCCTCAATCGACTCGAAACGCGTCCCCCGGAGTGGTCTCTTGAGTTTTGGGAATAGCCAGATGTCACACGGAGCCATATCAGGCGAATACGGTGGTTGCGGAACGATATGCGTGGAATTTTTGGCGAAATGGTCACGAAGAACGAGTGCAGTGTGAGACGGTGCATTATCGTGATGCAAAAACCAAGAGTTGTTGGCCCATAATTCTGGTCTTTTTAGACGAATTGCTTCACGTAAACGACGCATAACGCTCAAATAATGTTCCTTATTAACAGTTTGGCCAGGTGGAAGGAATTCATAGTGCACCACACCACGAAAATCGAAAAAAACTGTCATCATGACCGACTTTGACGTGCTCTTTTCAGTCTGGCCTCGCCTTTAGCACGATATTCGCTTGATTGGTCGGTTGTTTCAGGGTCGTAAGCATAAATCCAAGTCTCATCTCCCATAATGATGCATTTGAGCTTGTCCTGATAGTCTGAAAGCATTGTTTCACACACATCAACGCGACGACTTTTTTCCAAGAAATTGAGAGTTTTCGGTACCAAACGAAATTTGACTTTTCGTAGGCCCAAATGGTCTTTCAAAATGGTTTTCATAGATCCTTCTGATATTCCGATCATATCAGTAAGGTCTTTAACAATCAACCGACGATTTTTGAGCACTTCACTTTATTGACGTGTTGGTCATCTGTTGACGTCGATGGTCGTCCGGAGCGCTCCAAGTCATCAACACGTTCTCGACCCTCTTTAAGTCTTTGTAAAACATTTTTCTGCGACGTGGTCGAATCACCAAATGCCTTCTGCAACATGCTAAACGTTTCCGCAGCCGAAATTTCATTCCGCAAACAATATTTGATGGCACTTTTCTGCTCAATCAAATCAGACACTGTAAAAATCGAAAAATGCACTCTTGGTCGTTTGGTAAACACAAGCGTAAATTTATTACTGATAATGACATTCACATGAAAGTTGGCCCAGATGTTATTAACAGTGCTGCCAACTCATGAAAAAAATAACTAGAGCGAAATTTTAATCCCACGAAGTTTGACAAATAAATTCACCTCACTTTTTGCCCACAGTAGTATGTCCGCGAAAATCGTAAAATCGCTCATTTGGCGCTACTAAAAGGTATCATTTAAAAGGTAAGCCTAAGCAGGTTTAATGCTCATAAAAGGGTACTTTTAATCCATTGGTTAGCCAGGAGAGATTTTGTTCATTTGGAAATCTTAAGGAATCTTTGAAACCTTTTGAAAACGTTGTAGGAAACCCCCTTTATGAGAGGTTGAGACATAAGGCATTGCTATTCACGACATTCCTATCGCTTTCAAACATAAAACGTGAAGGGCTCCTAGCTAGACATTCTGCTCCTTTTCTTTCCAACTGGGCAACTACCATAAATTACTTTATTGAAGATAAACAACTGCACTAAAAAATTCGACAATAATTAAGATGTAACTTTCACTCCCACTCCCAAGTTTTCGTGTGACTGTTTCTCATTTACATTGTTTTTGTAAACTTTATTCGTTTACTGCAATTCGCAACATAGAGTGGAGGGGAATTTCCGTTATTGTTTTTGTTTACAGCATCAAAGTTGTTCATGCATTGCGATACTTTAATGCTTATCTAGCGCAACTTTCGAGTTTTCGAAGCAGGGAAAGTTGCATTTGGCATAGCTCTGGCTGCTGCTGCTGCCTACATTTGGCCAGCTTGCAATCAATGGTGTAATTTGGCGCATTTGCAGATATTGTTGTAATTTTGTTTTCTTTATACAATGCAGCTTGCTCTATATCGTCTTTATATCCTGCCACATCAGCAACAAAGCACTTTACATTTAATTGTCATCTGTGACTTTTTAGTGATCCTTTGAATATGACCAACTGTATTTGAGGAAATTTTGTCTTTTCCTAAAAATTAATTTTGTTGTTGTAGTAAAATTTTTACTGCATTACATTACGCAATAAAGGAACAGAGGAAATGTTGCAGTCGCAACTTTGACCAGCCTCACTGCTATGCTGAAAGCTTTGACTTTAACTGGTCATAAAAACATATATGTATATGTTCTGTTACATATTAACATCTAAACAACAATAGCAACAGTCGTTATAACTTTTCTTTAGCGACATGTCTAAAACTATTCAAATTAAATTTTCCATTTGCTAAATCTGAATATGCACAGCAACAATAAAATGTAAGCTACTGATACAGCGCTTGCATTGTTTTTGCTATTGTTTTTTTTTTTTTGTTCGAAATGCAGCATAACTGCTTTTGGCAAACGCTATCAAAACACGATATCCCCGCCCACTCTACAGTCAATTTTAATCAAATATGTATTCAATACAAAATCCCTGCAGGAAAAACTGAGCTGTTGAAGGGACGATTTTCGCCATTGCGAACGACTGCGAATGACTACGGCTTCTGATGCAGTAAGTTGACTGAAGTGATGTTATTTTTTTTTCAAACAATTCAATTCAAACAATTTTTTTTTTTTTTTTGGAAAAAATAAATACATTATTTTCTCGGTACATGGTTGTAGTGATCGATATTTCGTAAAGTATCAACCACATAATTTAAAGTTTGTGTTCATTGTCAAGGTGACATTTCACTCTAAAAAAATTCATTCGCTGTTTTCTGTTTCCATTCATTTGTGAATTACAGAGTGTTAACAATGGAAGTCAACAAAGAGCAAATTCGGTACATTTTAAAATTTTTCTTTGATAAAGGCGAAAATGTAAGCCAGGCTGCTGAAATTGTGAATGGTGTTTATGGTGCTTATGGTGCAATTTTGGTTCAGGCTTACAGAACTAATCGAAGTTTACCGGCAGGTTCATAGTAGCATCGCTCAGGTGCTAAAGTTCGACCATAAAACAGTTTTAAGCCATTTGCGTAAAATAAAAATAGGGTATTTCTTTTCCCCCAAACTAATATATGGAAGAGTCTGGAAAGAGCCTTATTTCAGGCGAAAGTAAACTTTATATACTTGGCGCACGTTTGAAGCTCAAGCAAAACAATTTTATTTATTTACTTAAAAGTAGGCAGCCGCTTCACCATTTTTTAATTTTTAAATTTTTTTTTGTTGTTTTCTTTTGGTATCTCTACTCCATGTTAACAAATTTTCTTTATTAGTTTAAAAAAACTATTTTTTACAAATTCGAATATCAGATATACCAAATTTAACTTGAATCATTCATTATGTAGACTAGTGATGGGCAAACTCAGCACATTTGCACTGTGCGGCAGCGTGTGCTTCTGCGTGCTTAAAAGTGCTAGGTGAAGGGGGATAACAAAGCACAGGGAAGAAACGGAAAAATTGAGCGAGTTGTGTCTGTGTTTGTATCCTGAATGAGAGAGCAATTATTCATGAATTCTTACCAGGGATGCCAAATTTTAACTTGATATCAACAAATTTCTAAAAAAATAGGTTTTTTTGGTAGATTTTTCTTCAATAACTAAATTTAATACATATTAAACTTTCTATTATAATAATGAATTAAGATAATGAAGAACAATAAACAAGCAATTAAACATTTCAAAAGTTCGCGTAATACTGTTTTTTAATTGCTATATGTAAAGAAGATTAAGACCTCTGAAAATATTCAATTTGAGATTAAATTAAAATCTTACATATTGGAAAGCAATGACAGTTAAATCTTCAATAATATTGATCACTGCATATACTGACGAATCTGTAAATTATTTACACTTATCTTATGATTACTTAAATGTTTTTTGAGATCGGATATATTTTTTTAAATTGATGTTTTTTAAATTGAGCCAAGAAATCCAGAAAATCAAATTTTTTAGCAAATTACTTTATAAAATTGCAAACTCTCTTCAGCTACCGAAGTTTGTCAAATGATACCATTTTTTCTTTTATTTTTCATAAAAAGTGGACGTGATTGAAAACTAATTTCGCCTATCTAAATCCAATACACTCTGAAATGCACAACTGCAAATAAAAATAAACAACCAATAGTATATACTTACATATGTATATAAATCATGAATAATAAAATCAACAATTTCAAAAATTGATTCCCACATTTAACAACTGCGGCAACTCTTACTCATAAGTTTTGACATTTCATAAATAAAATCAGTTTTTTCGTGATTTCTTCATTTTTCGACGATATTTTTTGAGACCGTAAGTTACATATTATTGTCGCATAAAAAACCACTAATATTAAATGTATTTGTATGGTGTGGATGCAGTGAAAGTGCTGAAAATTCTATTTAAAAATTTGAAACGGCGAACGTCAAAACAAAGTGCACAGTGTTCAACTGCCGACAAAAACAAAAATTTATTTCTAGTGTTTAATATATTATTCTGTTTTAGCTTTTAATTTAGATAAGCAAAGTTAAATAAAATATTAAATATAAAACATTTGTTTCAGCATGACCTAAAATAAAAGAACATTGTTTAATTTGAATCCGAAGTGGAGTGTAACTTTTTTATGCAAATATGTAGACGGAGAATCACAATGCCTTGTATGTGAAAAACGTGTGGTGTGTAAGGTTTTTAACATAAAGAGGCATTATGAGCTGCACAGGAGAGAATATGATGAATATGTAGGAAAAGAAAGGAAAAGTATATACAAATCCTTAAGTCTAAACGAAGAGCCCGATTCGATGTGCCAAATTACAGAAGGTCGGAAAAATTCAAATTATAAAATTTTTTTTTTAATTTCTTAGGAAAGCGAAGATTACGTTGTAGATGCAAAGCGTGCAACTTATGAAATCGCGTTAAACCTTTCTTTTGAGAATCGTGCATTTTCGGATGGCGAATTGGTGAAGTCTTGTATATTATGTATTTGACAAAAGTCAAATAGTGGTTTGCGTTGCCACCGATGGTGCGAAATCCATTTGCGGATGCAAACAAATTTCTCTAATCATTTTTATTTACTTTGTCATACTGTGCGCATTGCCATATGCGTGTGATTTGAATTTGAGAGCAACTAAGTACTCACCAAGAATACCCACTCTGCTATGATAATTTCCTCAATGTTTTTTTGAAAAAATCCTCTATTTTTTTAATGGAAACATGTATAAATTGTCCTTTTTAACAAAATAAAATGTATAACATGCATTGTTTAAATAAAACATGGCTGGTTGAGATTACTGTTCGCTGTTGTGACCAGCATTCTTTAAAAAAAATGCACTAACATAAAAACATACGATATACATATTTACATACTTATATGTAAACGAAGACAATTTTTTCATTCAGAAAAATGTACACCGATTTGTCAGTACAAATTTATCTCCACATAGTTTAGCAACTATGAAACTTTGACATGCGAATGTTCAAACTTCTTGATTATAAAATCGTCTATGCTTCTTGATTACAAAAATTTATAAAAGTAAATAAAATAGAAATTTGCAAAGATGATGTTAATATTCAAAGAAGCGTTTCCAATAAAAAAACGAAAAGCATTTTATTATTTAATATGAACGATCTAGCAAATCCCAACACTTCAAAATACCCTAATATGGAATGAAGTCCCCTTATCTGGTAACTTTGCTATTGACAAAGCTTCACTCTATTTTTTACAAACACATATGCGTTGCTCAGAACTGATTAATATACGTACACGCCTATTGCTTACCCTTCTGATGTAAGTTTGTCGCCCCCTCATCTAGCACTTTGCTAGCACGCTCTGCTGCGAGCGTGCTACTCTGCTGCCCGTCCCTAATGTAGACCAAAAGAAAATCAAAGCTTTCATTTTATGACGTAGGCACATTTTTGTCAGATTACAAATTTTACATTCAGATTTCTAAATTCTCCTTGCGCAATGCAAACGCCACCAAATAAGGAGTTTCATAAAGAAGCTATAAAAATCGTTAAAGAAGGCAGTGTCACTTTTACAGGTATTTTCGCAATTTATTATTGAGAGTACTTTTTCCGCACACAAATTGAAGGTAAAATTTTGTTACTTCCCAAACCGCAAAACGATGGCATCGGTTAAGTATTTATATCAAAGTACCTCAAAGGTTCGACCGACAATTTTTTTTTTTTTTTTGTTTTCAAATTTAGTTTTTATAAATATTTGTGACCAAGGGTGTACCGAAAAATTAATAATAACGTTTTAAATATTAAGCAAAGCTAAATATACTCTTTTGGCATATGAAATAAAATTTCTACAGGAATTTTTTCGTAAATCGTATTAACCTATTGTTATCGTTTATACCGATCTTTAACTAGCCAAAAATTAGCCATATGAGGGTTAAACCGTTGTACAAATATATTTCTTGGAAAATTTATCTATGAGTGTTATGTCACAACATTTTATGCGATTAAAAAAAATTCACATAAAATTCAAAAAATTAATACCTATGTTACGATCTCTTTTTTCAGATATTTACAGTATAGTTCATTCCATTTCGCTTCAATGTCTCTCTCATTTTTTAGATAAGTGGCCGGAATAAGAGTCATTGATATTTTCATCAGACACCACGCATTCGGTACCATATTGGTTCCCGCAAATGTGAATATCCACGCACGTGAGCACAAAGTTGCATTAAAATATTTTTATTTTCACTCTAGTTATTGTTTCCGCGGACGGACGGGCAGGCATTATTACCTCCAGGGATTTTTCTTGTAAATTTTTATATATAATAAATAAATAAAAAAAATAATTGGCGCGTACACATCTATTAGGTGTTTGGAAGAGCTCCTCCTCCTTTTTGAAATCTGCGTCTTGATGTTGTTCCGAATGGCAGATATTTTTTATGAGGAGATTTTTCATGGCAGATATACATACATACACTCGGAAGTTTGCTATTGCCTGCCGAGGTGCGAACGCTATTGGAAAAAACTTTTTCTTCATTTTGCTGTTTCATGCCCGAAGATTTGGATACGGCGGCCGCCTCATTTTTTATATGGTTTCTGTACTAAACGAAGTATATGCAGGGTGGGCGACATAGCGTTTGCTTTTTGAACCACCTATTTTTTTGAGAATGGTAACACAAATGACATGTCAAATGTGTTCATAATTTACTTAAAGGTTTGACATTTACGAAATGGAACGCTATACGCTTGAGCAAAATTGGGAAATATTGAAAACCTATTTCCAAAGTGGTAAGTCTTCTTCTTCTTCCGGGGTTACAGTAAATGGCGAGCGTTACCGTGACATGCTCAACGAGTTTTTGTTTCCAAAAATTGAAGAGGATGACATAGACAACATTTGGTTTCAACAGGACGGTGCAACTTGTCACATTGCCTAAGTTACACTCGAACTTTTGGCTACCGTTTTTGAAAACCGAATAATCAGCCGAAATTCCGATATCAATTGGCCGCCTCGGAGCTGTGATTTAAGCCCGTTGGATTATTTTTTGTGGGGAGGCGTTAAGGACAAACGCTATGCGAACCATCCAGAGACGATTGATGCTTTAAAACACGAAATCGAAGTTGCCATTCATGAAATTGGAGCCCAAACAATCGAAAATGTGTTTAAAAATTGGGTTGATCGAATGGCCTACTGTAAAGCCAGTCCTGGCAGTCATTTGAACGATATTATTTTTTATTCATAAATGGCAATATCCAATCTTCAAAATAAAAAAAAAAATTTTGAAAAAATATTGACTAGTTTTTGTTTTATAGCCGATTCAAAAAGCAAATTTTACATGGCCCACCCTATACATATATCCACTATTAAAGGGACAGATACCTGTAAAATTTCGAAAAAAAAAAAATTTTTTTTCATCAAATGTTAATATAATCCTTTAAGAATATGCCAAAAAAAATTTATAACGTAAATTTAAGTATTTCTTATATTATTCTTTGCGTTCGAGCGCTAGGAGAGGTATAGTTACGTACTAAAACTTTAGACGCGTTTTTCTCAAAACTAAATATATTTTTCGAATTGGCGTACACGTAGCTCGAAAAGTTATTGACCGAGATCCCTGAAACTGTGCACACACTTGTTTTTTATATGATATTTCTTTCTATTTGAATTTAGAAGTTTTCGAAATAATTTTAGAGCAATTTCGAAGCAAAAATTGTAGGAAAATTCGCCCAAAATTCATTTTTTTTAAGCATTTTATTCCGCGATTTTTTTTTTGAATTCATATAGAAATTATGATATTAGTAAATAAAAAAGTTTTGGTTTTTTGTACTCAGGTCACTGACGCCGATGCTACATTGCCCACCGATTGAAAAGCCCCGCTGCGACCTTCCTGGAAGAATTGAGTGTACATCCGCCATTTTAAATGATTAAATTAAAAAAAAAATTTATATTATTTTAATGTATAAATAAAGTGTATGCCAATTTTGAAAAAAAACATATTGACTTCTTCATTTTAAATAATTTTAATGAAAATCAGGAAAAATATGGCCGTCTGTCCCCTTAAGAAATACCGAAACACCAAACCCAATATTTAAGTTGCACTCAAAATACTGCTCACATAAAATTAAAAATAGCTCAGCTCGATTTTCAGCAAATCTGAAATGTGGCCGAAAATCAGTATTATGGCTTTTCAGAAACTTAGCAAAGCTCTTAACAGCTGTTAATATGTTTTTGGAAATAAGCTATAACACGGGATCGAAATTGTGAAAAATACAGTAATATTTTATGTATTATGACACTGAGTGTAAAATTTTATACAACTAACGGAATGCATTTATAGTTCTAAGTTCCCTAATAGCCTTTCCTGCAGGTTATATGGATATATACTTGTACTTCTACTCCCACACACTTGCCAATTGCATAAATTGTGTTTGTTTACCATAGTTGTGTGTATTTGCATTTAGTAATGCCATCATCGTACACAATTGTACGCATACATTAGAGTATATTTGTTGTAGACTTACTTTTGTTTGCCAAAATTCGGCTCTCTTCCTCTCGCTCTTACCAAAGCTCAATTCCATACATTCCGTTGCTTGTGTCCCGTAATTTACTCAACTCATTGTGATTGCTCGCATTCGCACTGGTTTACAGCTTTAATTGAAATTTCTTAATTTCATTACCAACTATTCGTTTTTGCACTCGCATTCACATTCACAGTCACATTTACATCGGCCCCTCGCTGCTAACATTACTTCGTTTCGTAGGAGGATCTGTGTAATTGAAGAGGTCATTTCTTGAATTTTGATCAAATTGAGTATATCAAGATTGTTAGCTTAAGGCATACTGAGTCCATCTGAAATTGCATTACCAGTCTGCTTTTATGTCGAAGAGAAGAATTTCACTCCCGCACGTTAACACTCGCATCACCATTGTTTAATATTTGCCTCGTATTTCCACTCTATTTCCCCACTTGCAGCACTTTATTTATGCACCCACAAAAATGTGTGAATTTACTAAAAAAGTTCGGCAATTTGTATGTATGTATGTATGTACGTATATAGTCTGTGTGGTCTACCATCATTGACAAAGTAAACATCCAGAAGAATTTTGCAAGGCTATTGTGTTTTTATTAGTGTTTTGGGAAAATTCATGAATGTTTCATAGAAATTAAAATTGAGAAGTAATGTCGAGTAATGAAGAAATCTATGCAACTGAAAGTGAATTTTCCCTTTCATTGAAATTCAATTGGACCGTGGCAAGAATTCAGAGGAGGAAATCTGTCATTTAAGTGAATTTGAATACAATGTGTAAAATGTTAATAGCGTAAAGAGTGAGAGAATAACATTGCACAGAGGAACCATAGTTGGGCTATGAAGTACACTTGTGAGCTCTGTCTAGTTATTTCTCTGACATAGAACGAATGGAAACAACTCTAGAACCCTTAACTAACACGATCGACTTTCCATTTCTACAGTCATTGAGAATACACGAAAAGCGAATGAGATTTATCTCTAATGGCTTCCGTCACTGCTACGAGAACGAGGTGAAAGTGAAGAGTGTTGAACACTTTACCTGTCATCCGCACGTATCAGAACGTGGTATAGCTGTCTGAATTCTTACTTCTTTGGCAGACTTCAAATCATTCATATTTCATCTTTTACTAGAGAGAGGAAGTGATTTCACCACTTAGGGAACTAGAGATGGAAACTTGCGTCCAAACAAGTGATATCACAATAATCCTGCAAGTCAAAGTGGGCCCTCTGATTCTCAAGGAGATGAAACCACCGTAACCTATTAATATTATAAAATGGCTATTTGTGCACTGTGAAAAGATATATTGGCAGCCATGTTGCTTATTCAGAAAAAATTTTAGGCTATTAATAAAGTTTAAAACTGCTGTAGGCTTAATTTCAACCAGTAAGTTCGGATATAAGACCCCTCTTCCCAGGTAGTTTCGTCTGCATAGTGCCACTGCTGGGCAGTCGTATAGGCGATGTGCTGTTGTTTCTATGTATCTTTACAAGGTCTACAATAATCATTTTCTGCCAGACTAATTTTTTTCATGTGGTAATTGAGCTTATAATATTTTGTTAGTAGCTCAGTGTAAAGTTATATGTCTTTTCTGCTGAGGTTACCGATTGCCTCTACCTTTATACGTTCTAGATCAATGAGAGTTTTCGATTGCCGCATGTCCGTTTGGGCTCTCCAGTACTCGATTAAGTCTCGTTGTTGCCGCTCACGTAAAAATACACTTTTGAAGCTGTTGCCTATCCCGCAGAAATGTTCAGGACCAATGAAAACACCAGGAGTGTTTGTTTTTTCGCTAAAGTGTCCGCAATTGCATTCCCTTTGTGTCCCTCATGCCCGGGTACAAAGTTTCTTGATGCTGGAGTTCCGAGAATTTTAAAACAATCCCAGACCAATCTTGATTTGAATAAGGAGCTATCTAGCGATTTTAGAGCTGATTGAACGCGTGGTGCCTCTACGAAGACATTTTATGGCACATAGCACTAAGACGTGGACCTCCACCTGAAAAATTGTAGTCGTTTTCCGTTTTCCAACAACTCCAGCCCCGGCATTGCCGTCTTCCATTATGAACCCATCAATAAACTTCATTATTTCAATAAATTGCATTATTTCTCCACGCTGAGCGATCACTGATGACCGCTTTGAAATTCTTGGAGAATTCTAGTTTTCTTTCCATTTTGTCACAGACCGTCAGCCACGGAGAGTTCAGGATTGAAGCCAGAATTTTTACACATCCTGCAAGATTACCTTTTTTACGGTTAAATAGATAAAGCAGCCTACTGCACTAGCTGCCGACCGGTTGGTTACAAGGTGGTATGGAATGAGTCTAGTAACCATTTCTACAGTGACCGCAACCTAACCTAAACTAAGAATAAAAAATCCAACCCGAGCTATTTAGTTTCTAAGTTAACGCAGCCTTGGAAAACTCAATAAAAAAGAGACAAAGAAAATGGTAACCTACTTGCGGATTTACTTTCGCAGAGTGAACAAGCGTTTTATATTGAGCATTTACTTGAATTAAGCGGCTAGCTTCAGCAATTCAATCAGTCCAATTTATAAATTTTATAATACTTAAAGTGCTTAATGCATATTAGGAAGGCACATACCATCATTTCAGGTGTTTCGAAAACTCTTCTCCTTTATAAACGGATGTCCACTCTACAAACTGAATGCCCTACAATTATATAAGGTTGTCAAAAAAGTCTTGCGGTATTTCCGCAAGCTTGTCTTTGCAAGCGCGTAGTTCTAGTTTTATTCGTCGCATCGGTTCACGCTAGAGCTTTTTGGAAAGCTCTTTTCACGTGCTAACACGTGTTTGATTAATTGTTGTTTGCTTTTAGTCGTTCGTGAGTTATAGCGTCGCAAACATGGAGCAAAATAAAGAGAAAATACGGCATATTTTACAGTACTACTACGATAAAGGCAAAAATGCATCTCATGCTGCCAATAAAATTTGTGCAGTTTATGGACCCGATACAGTTTCCATTTCCACCGCACAACGATAGTTTCAACGTTTTCGTTCTGGTGCAGAGGTGATCGAAGATGCACCACGGTCCGGAAGGCCTGTCGTCGAAAATTGCGATAAAATCGCTGAATTGATTGAAAGAGACCGGCATAGTAGCAGCCGTAGCATCGGCCAAGAGCTGGGCATGAGTCATCAAACCGTTATAAACCATTTGAAGAAGCTTGGATTCAAAAAGAAGCTCGATGTATGGGTGCCACACGACTTGACGCAAAAAAAATGTTTGCCCGTATGGATGCATGCGAATCGCTTCTGAATCGCAACAAAATCGACCCGTTTTTGAAGCGGATGGTGATTGGCGATGAAAAGTGGGTCACTTACGACAACGAGAAGCGCAAACGGTCGTGGTCGAAAAGCGGTGAAGCTGCCCAGACGGTGGCCAAGCCTGGATTGACGGCCAGGAAGGTTCTTCTGTGTGTTTGGTGGGATTGGCAGGGAATCATCCACTATGAGCTGCTCCCCTATGGCCAAACGCTCAATTCGGACCTGTACTGCCAACAACTGGACCGCTTGAATGCAACACTCATGCAGAAGAGGCCATCTTTGATCAACAGAGGCCGAATTGTCTTCCATCAGGACAACGCCAGGCCACACACATCTTTGGTGACGCGCCAGAAGCTCCGGGAGTTCGGATGGGAGGTTCTTTTGCATCCACCGTATAGTCCGGATCTTGCACCAAGTGATTACCACCTATTTCTGTCCATGGCGAACGAGCTTGGTAGTCGGAAGTTGTCCACAAGAGAGTCCTGTGAAAATTGGCTCTCCGAGTTTTTTGACAATAGGGAAGCGAGCTTCTATAAGAGGGGCATTATGAAGTTGGCATCTCGTTGGGAACTCGTCCTCGAACAAAACGGCGCATATTTGACTTAAATCGCATTATGATAACCAATTTTATGAACAATTGAAAATTCAATAAAAATACCGCAAGACTTTTTTGACAACCTATATGTATGTGGTCCTCTAAACAGAAGAAATTCACTTAACCTCTGGTTTGCCACGGCCGCATATGTAGATAAGAGAAATTTTTTGATATTGCTTGTGGAGATCAAAAATAACCTCTGAATGACAGAAATAAAGAATCTACTGGACTTAATATTATAAGAAGTTGATTTACTTGAACACTATAAACTTAAACCTCCGAACAACATCAAGACGCACGCCACAAATAGGAGGAGGAGCTCAACCAAACACCTATAAGAAGTGTACGCGCCAATTATTACAAATTACAAAAATTAAAAAAAAAATCGCCTGGAGTGGGGTCGCTACCAACTATGCATATACGAGGTGGGTTCAAAAAGTATCGCGAATTTTATGTTTTTTCAAAAATTATTCATTAATATCTATTTTGTTTTGTCTTGGCCGCCGTAGCCGAATGGGTTGGTGCATAATTACCATTCGGAATTCACCGAGAGAACGTTGGTTCGAATCTCGGTGAAACCCCAAAATTAAGAAAAACATTTTTTTAATAGCGGTCGCCCCTCGGCAGTCAATGGCAAACCTCCGAGTTTATTTCTGCCATGAAAAAGCTCCTCATAAAAATATCTGCCAACAGCAAATAATCAACCGAAAATGGATGGATTTATGATGGTAAATTACTATAAAATATATATGGTATAGCTCTCTCTCTCCTTTTCCTCTACGTTATATCTTTTTTCACTCTCGCGGAACGAAAATGCCCAAAACGTTGCATGGCTTTGAAATTTTACTCTCCATTCTCGCTCGTCCATCGACTCCTAAGAAGTTTCAAAAATGTTATGAACTTATTCTCCAACCCGATATTTATTCATTCTTTCATCAGTTAAAGTACAACTCAATCCATGGCAACGACTGTTGCTCACTAAGGGCAGCACCGACGATCCATAGAGGAAGATAAAAGCTTTCTCTCACTGAGCATTTTTTTTCGTCATTGTGCGATTTTTGCCTGACTTACGTGGATAGCACGTTTTTAGTTGGATATATTGGGAAAGAGCGAACTGAATTCTCTTTCCTTCCGCAAAGTTCCAAATAGGTAAAAAGAGTTTTGCACCACCTCTAAATTCTCTCTCTTGGGCTTAAGTGCTTCTTCTTCTTCTTTATCTTTTATTATAGGCTTTACCTGATTTTCTGTACCCAGCAGTTAGGATGCATACATATTTATACATTAAAGTTTAAATATATACATTGATACATAAGTTCATTTTAATATTTACGGACATTACACATAAATTGTTGTATATTCCTTAGGCCGGGTCGATTTGTGGGGAGGCAAAAAAATCGGCCATTGCTCTGTGAAAATCATATTCTAGGCATCAAAATAAGAAACTTTGCCGAAGGAACCATACCTCTAAAACGAATTCTGATGTCCCCCAATTTGGGTCGAACTTTTTAGTTTTTTTTCTCATGTAAAGGCCAAAAATGGTGATATTTTGAAATGATTGTATGGGGAACCCCCCAGGGGAATTCCAGGGGGTGTGCCACTAACATGGGTGGATCGGCCAAAGTTAGTGGGGGTCGGTCATACATTTGGACTCGATTGGAGCACTCTAAATAGGTCAAAGTGGGATTTTTCGTTCGATCCGAAGTGGGGTACATCAGAATTCGATTTAGAGGTATGGTTCCTTCGGCAAAGTTTCTTATTTTGATCCCTAGAATACGATTTTCACAGAGCAATGAGCGATTTTTAAATCGACCCGCCCTAATATTCCTGTACAATATAATGCATATCTAAATCTCATATCATTGTTCTGAATGATTTTCTGCGGAGGTAGATATCCAGATATCTAACTTTCTGCTCATCATTTTGGTGGTCTTCCTGATCGTCTTCTTCCTTCTGGTATCCCACCTCGAGCTATTTTTATTAACCGATTGCTAAGGACTCGTGTCACATGTTCGTTCCATGCTCGTCTTCTGGCTCTTATGAATTTTACAATGTCGGTCACCCCTGTCTGTGTTCTTATCTCCTCGTTTCTTATATGGTCTAGTCTAGTTTTTCCAGCTATGGCCCTAAGGGCGTGCACTTCAGCAGTCCGCAGCAATTGTTTCGTTTTCATGTTTTCTGCACAAGCTTCTGTGCCATAAGTCAATATTGGCCTTGCAATTGTTTTGTCGATTCGTGTTTTATTTTCCATGATCATATACTTGTTTTACCACACGATTTCTTCACCTTGATAAGTGTTATGGGCAATATTGCCCGAGTGCTTGAGAAACTTCCGGCCATCCACAATTTCATTCCTTTCGATTCCAAAAGGTAAATTATATCATAATTAACTTCAATATTAAATATTAATTCCACAAAATATATAAATAATATAGTCGTGAAGGAATAGCCCGTACAACTTGTTGGTAGCGAGGATGTGGCAACAAAATGATGCTGAAGCGCTAATTGGATTCCGCTTCAATAAAAAAAAAACATCCGCTACTTGAAATTGTTCTAACAGAGTTTGCCTTCGAATAAACTATTTTATGCTTTTGCGATATGAAAAATACTTGCGTTTTGACATTTTACCACCTAAAAAAATATCTCTGCCACATTCCTGAAAATGAGTGGTGGGCTATAAAAATATATTACCACTTTACGATAGCACTACATACATGCATACGTATTTATACAAATTTCAAGATAATAGTGACAATAAATCATTTATAGTACATTAATGCCAGATGGTAAATGACGCATGCATACATACACAAATCACGCAGCTACAAAACACATGCAATCTCGTTTGTCCGTAGGCAAATATTATACTTATAAAAACAAAAAATAAATTTATTTTACTTTGCTGGTACGAATAACTTATATTTTAATTCGAACATTTTTTATATAAATTTTGTGATCTAATAACAATATATTTCAAAAGTTCATAAACGGAAATGCATCGGTGATTGGGTAGTGGTAATGAGAAAGTGCGAGAGTGTCAAGTGGAATATGTTGCAACAGCAGCATTAAATCGAATTTGCATTTTAATGTATGAAACAATGGCAGTGTAACTGCAACAGCGTCTGGAAACACTAGTACTAAGGCGACAAGCTCACAGGATACTTGAAGCACACATAGACTCACACAGACCCGTACTCGTTGTACTCCTTACAACAGACAAGACTGCAGTACATGCACTTGCCACACGCTGCACACCACTAGCCATATTGCCACATTTACTGTCGTCTAGTTAGCTACATTTTTTTGTTTTTTTTTCGGTTTTTTCTACGCATTTACCCCTCGCTTTGCTTCCGTTCGAGGCTGGCGTGTTGCAAGAAATAAAGGAGCTGGCCAAACCGCAGCTAAAGGCCATTTTATCCACACAGATGCACATCTAAATTATCGTGTCCATTGCCGCAATTTGCCAAAGACAACACTGAGTGCAAATAGTGAAGGGCAAACACAAAAACACTGAAGGAATGTAGAAGAAGAAGAAGAAGAATATATTGCTTGTGTAGTCGACTGAATAATGGGCAGTCTTGGCCATGCAGGAAAAACTGGAACCAGTGCAAAAGACTTCTGATCTAAAACTAGTAAGATTTTGCCAATAAGAAACTTTTTCCACACCTACGAGGTATGACTATTAAAGAGCGCAACTGACGCTGTAAAATATTTTATTTTTTTGTTAACTTTTTATTTATTTAGTTTTTTTATGTATATAATTTACAATATACTACAACAAAACCATAGAAGAACCAAGAAATTAATAATTTCGTCAAAAAAACATGTTTGAAATTTCGCTAAAAATTCTATTAGAATTTTTTTTTTACTTTTAAACTTTGAATTATATTGTTTTTTTTTTTGTTGTATGAACAATATTAAAAAAAAAAATGAATTAAACTAAATTAATGGTCAAAACTATTAACACCAGTTTTCATCTGCCAGCTTCTTCAGCAGCCGTGACTCTTTCTCTTTCGTTCCTTCAACGGACATCTTTAAATCTCGTTCCTTTTAAAGTAGAATTCACCTAAAGAAAGCTGCAGAAGACGCATAGGACCCGTAAAACTGGACGAAAAAGACTACAGGGTGCGCCATCTTTTATTACGGTTCGAAAACGCTGAATAACTTTGTTATTTACTAACCGATCGACTTCAAAATACATGTTTTCGATACGTCAATGCAATACAATTTCAACCATGGATCGGTTTACACCGAAACAACCCGCTGAAATAGTGACGCTATACATCGAAAATAGACCCTCTATTGTTCTAACTCAACGCGCATATCACAAAAAGTATCGTGGCAAACAGGCACCGCCTGACAATACTATTCGTCGTTTAGTGTCGTATTTTTTGGAGCACGGGACAGTAGGAGATCGGCAAATGTTGAAGCAGTCAGGGAGAGCATTGCCAAGGGGCCAACAGTGTCGTATCGTCGTCGCACTCAGCATTTTGGCGTCACTGAAACCACAATGCGGTGCATTTTAAAGGTGATTTAAATTTGTTTACGTATAAAGTGAAATTGACACAAAGAATATTGCCGACAGCCCATTCACGTCGCTTGGAGTACGGCCAAAAAGTCGCTCGAATGGTTGACATTGAACCCAATTTTTGCAAGCAAATTTTAATGATTGACGAGGCACATTTTAACCTCTCTGGCAGCGTGAATAAGAAAAATTGCTGCATTCATTATGTCTGCCCGCAAATGCGTGAGAAAGGTTTACACGGTTACTGGTTTCAACAAGACGGTGCGCCATGCCATACTGCGAATGCAACAATTGAATCTGCAACGAAAATTCCCGGGACGTCTTAACAAATCAGTTTTTTTTTCAAAGTTATTCAATGTTTTCATAACGACATAAAAGATGGCGCACCCTGTACTAGTCAAAGCCTCACCTGCTTATATTGCACCTGACGAGAAATCTATTGGAAGCAAATGCGGAATGAGCCGGCACAATGTATTAATGACGAACCTATTGCTTGTCCGTCCACAAAATGGAAATGTCATCCGAGTGTGAGTAATTTTCAGTGTCTTTGCACTCAACTAGAAAACGCTTAAAATGCCCACAAATAGATTCTCGCTTTACACTTACATTTCAATATATCTCCTTCCCGGCAATATACCTCCATACCAGCAACGGTGAGAGGCCTCTTCTAAGAGACGACGGATGTACAAACTTATACTGAATATGGACACATTTTCAATTAGAAGACTAAGTCTCCACCTGACACAGATCCTCAGATTCGCAGCGGACACGGATGGTTAGGTAATACAAACTTTTCCAAATTCTGACTGAATATTAGTCCATTTGGCCCAACTTCACCTGAAGCCGTGGAAGGCACAGATCATATTATTTCTACATGTCTTTTTTTACAACCAGTTATGGTTCTAGTAAGAAGACTAGCAGTGGAAAATTTGACTGCAGAGATATGTTCTTCCCCCGATAAATGGAAAGCTGCCTACGACGCTTCTACTACGAGTATAATTGCGACACAGAAGGTTTGGGCGATTGTATTATCACTCCCGTGAAATAATGCCTAGTCAGATATTCCAGAGGAGTGATTTATGGTGTGACTTCCCACTGATATTTATATAAAAAAATTATAATCATAGAGTCACGTGATGAATACGGTTTATGGCGTAGAAAGTTGCTGGTATTTTAATTTAATTGAGCAGCATTTGGCGACAGAACTTGGTAAACCTATTCAGGAATGGCTCAAAGTTGGAAAGAAGGATTGCTGGAGCTG
The DNA here is from genome assembly GCF_027943255.1 of Anastrepha obliqua. Classification (NCBI taxonomy): domain Eukaryota; kingdom Metazoa; phylum Arthropoda; class Insecta; order Diptera; family Tephritidae; genus Anastrepha; species Anastrepha obliqua. The sequence goes on along the minus strand of NC_072893.1, from coordinate 61,275,093 downwards.
TATTCTCAAGTTCAGGCTACCGGACCACTGCATCGTGTTCCAAGCAGAGCAGCAATCCAAAGTAGTAGCAGATTGCTTTCTTGCTTATTTAACAAATGTTTACTTCGACAGCCACACGGCATATGGAGTCCTGATCTTGAGGATGATGCGCTCGAAACTTGTCGGGAAATGCCTACCTTCCCTTTCAACCGCATCCGAATCCCTTGAACTTAAATACTATTGGGCGGATGAGCTCGCTAGATAGGGGTCCCAGAATATGACTTTCCAGTGAAATTAGAGCATTGTGAACCACTTGATTACTTTTGGTCTGCTCATGGAAAAGTGGGTTTCGCGTAAACTCAGCCAACGCAGGGCAAGTACACCAGCTTGCAAGGTTACAAGATCCTTCTGACTACCTTAATAAAGCTGCAACTGTCGAACTTTGTGGGTGCCCTTGCCGGATATTGTTCGCTAGGTATGCACGCTATGAGACTCGGCATTACTTCGAGTTCTTTTTGCGTCAGCTGTCTGAAGGATGAGGTGGAATCATCTGAGCAACTTCTTAGCTATTTTAATTTCGCGGGTCTAAGATTTAAGCATTTTGACTCTCACTTCTTTGCAGCGCCTGCGGATATGAGTATATATATATATAATTGGCGCGTACACCCTTTTTGGGTGTTTGGCCGAGCTCCTCCTCGTATTTGTGGTGTGCGCCTTGATGTTGTTCCACAAATGGAGGAACCTACAGTTTCAAGCCGACTCCGAATGGCAGATATTTTTATGAGGAGCTTTTTCATGGCAGAAATACACTCAGAGGTTTGCCATTGCCTGAGGGGCGACCGATATTAGAAAAATGTTTTTCTTAATTTTGGTGTTTTCACCGAGATTCGAACCGATGTTCTCTCAGTGAATTCACGCCCCAACTCATTCAGCTACTGCGGCCGGATATGAGAATAGCAAGCCTAAATATTAACCACTTGATTAATTTTAGTAGCAGCATGAAACGGTCAAGACAACTTTTTAATTTTCTTTTTAATAACGTTCAACCCCACTTATCTCTCTTATCATTTATTAATTGTTTCTCCCTTTTATTCTGCTGCAATTCTATCACAAGAGGCAATATTGATATCTCGTCCAAGTAGGCCCTACTACGGGCAACCACATAACTTAATTTTTTTTTTTAATAACCAGAAATGGTTTTTTCCTATCCAATAAGCGAGGAGCCTTGATGTTGTTCCACAAATGGAGGGACCAACATTTACAAGCCGACTCCGAAGGGCAGTTAATTTTTTAAAAGGAGCTTTTTCGTGGCAGAAATACACTCGGAGGTTGGACATTGCCAGTCGAGGGGCGACCGCTATTAGAAAAAACGTTTTCTTCATTTTGGTGTTTCACCGAGATTCGAACCTACGTTCTCCGAATAGTAGTCACGCCCCAACTCATTCAGCTACGGCGGTCACGAATACACAATTACCCTGTAAAATTCTCCACTGATTGATATGGGCATGTGAGGAAACGCGAACTAGTCATGGTTCTGAATTCACTGGTGTGGTGCTAATGGATTTCTCTGCAGTGAAAGGTCACTGGAATGTTGTGTCAAGGAAGAAGAAATAGCTGAGTTCGTGAAAAAACCAACAAGATGGTAAATTGTTAAAAAATTCAGCATTCACATTCACATATGTTTGCATAGATATGTATGTATGCATGCATGGACATTCATGTATGCTTGCCTCTACTTAAAATACAAATGTAGCTTTTTTCATACTCTTCTCGCAAGCAGTTATCCTTCAGTGTTCTGCTCTGCTACTCATATAAATAAGTAGTTGTAACCTAATCACAATATTTCATGTACTATATTAAATGCATAAGTGCCTGGCTGCATGCAACATTGCGCCCACACATGCACTCGTATGCACACAGCCACGCTCTCTCTCTCATACTGCAATTTTTTTCAAGCATCTACTGCTTTGCAGATGTACTTGAGAGTACAAAATTGTGTAAGTATTTCTTATAGTAGATCATGCTGAGATTGCACAGCTCCTCGGGAAACACCAATTTTAAAAGACCGCAAACAAGCGCAAATCTGCAATAACAACAAATTGGCAAAAAATGAGTGGCGGGGAAATTAAGTTACAACGAAAATGCAAACAATGACATAAATCTCGAAGCAGAGATGCTGTTACATGCATACAGACTACTAAGTGTCGTGCCATATAATATATTCATAAGTGGTTGCAGTAGGATTATAGCAGAGCAACTTAGACGTGCATGTGTACATATGTATGTATGTATGCTCTTAGAGTGCATAGCTTGCAGATCAGGTATGATAGGTCCTTTCAGAATGCAGGCAAGCATCTTTAATACCTTCTAGCAATTTGGGAGAGTAGATAATAAATTGTAGTCTTAATTTTGTTTTGTTATTATGAACTTAGTTTGTTCTTCTTCGTTTTACTTTGCGCTAAAAAGTGTTTAAGACATTTTTTCAATAGAGAATACACGAGTAATTAAGGCATTTAATATGAAAAATCATACGAAAACAAGCAACCTACCGGCAGTAATGAAGCAGCGTTGACATTTTCCTCCTATCTTCAAGCTCTTGGAAAAACTCAAAGCTCTAGTATTTCCAATAATTTTTTTTATATAATATATAGGTTGGCCAAAAAGTCTTGCGGTATTTCCGTAAGCTTGTCTTTGCAAGCGCGTAGTTCTAGTTGTATTCGTCGCATCGGTTCACGCTAGAGCTTTTTGGAAAGCTCTTTTCACGTACTAACACGTGTTTGATTAATTGCTGTTTGCTTTTAGTCGTTCGTGAGTTGTAGCGTCGCAAACATGGAGCAAAATAAAGAGAAAATACTGCATATTTTACAGTACTACTACGATAAAGGCAAAAATGCATCTCATGCTGCCAATAAAATTTGTGCAGTTTATGGACCCGATACAGTTTCCATTTCCACCGCACAACGATGGTTTCAACGTTTTCGTTCTGGTGCAGAGGTGATCGAAGATGCGTCACGGTCCCGAAGGCCTGTCGTCGAAAATTGCGATAAAATCACTGAATTGATCGAAAGAGACCGGCATAGTAGCAGCCGTAGCATCGGCCAAGAGCTGGGCATGAGTCATCAAACCGTTATAAACCATTTGAAGAAGCTTGGATTCAAAAAGAAGCTCGATGTATGGGTGCCACACGACTTGACGCAAAAAAACATTTTTGCTCATATGGATGCATGCGAATCGCTTCTTAATCGCAACAAAATCGACCCGTTTTTGAAGCGGATGGTGACTGGCGATGAAAAGTGGGTCACTTACGACAACGTGAAGCGCAAAAGGTCGTGGTCGAAAAGCGGTGAAGCTGCCCAGACGGTGGCCAAGCCTGGATAGACGGCCAGGAAGGTTCTTCTGTGTGTTTGGTGGGATTGGCAGGGAATCATCCACTATGAGCTGCTCCCCTATGGCCAAACGCTCAATTCGGACCTGTACTGCCAACAACTGGACCGCTTGAATGCAGCACTCATGCAGAAGAGGCCATCTTTGATCAACAGAGGCCGAATTGTCTTCCATCAGGACAACGCCAGGCCACACACATCTTTGGTGACGCGCCAGAAGCTCCGGGAGCTCGGATGGGAGGTTCTTTTGCATCCACCGTATAGTCCGGATCTCGCACCAAGTGATTACCACCTATTTCTGTCCATGGCGAACGAGCTTGGTAGTCGGAAGTTGTCCACAAGAGAGTCCTGTGAAAATTGGCTCTCCGAGTTTTTTGACAATAGGGAAGCGAGCTTCTATAAGAGGGGCATTATGAAGTTGGCATCCCGTTGGGAACTCGTCATCGAACAAAACGGCGCATATTTGACTTAAATCGCATTATTATAACCAATTTTATGAACAATTGAAAATTCAATAAAAATACCGCAAGACTTTTTTGACAACCTTATTATTATATATTATCAATATATGAAATTTTTCGATGTATTAGTTTTAGAACATATGAATACATTTTCCTAACTCTTGCTAATATTAGGGACGCCAAGTATACAAAGACAAATTTTAAACTATAAACTGTAAATTTGTAATTTTTGTTGCAATCAATTTTAATTCTTTCAAATCTCCAAATTTTTTCTTATGTTTAGAAATGATCGACTGATTTTCTGCTTTCGGTAACATATGTACATGTACAGTTTGGGCCATATAGCGTTTGCTTTTTGAACCAACTATTTTTTTGAGAATGGTAACACAAATGACATGTCAAATGTGTTCATAATTTAATTAAAGGTTTGATATTTACGAAATGGGACGCTATACGCTTGAACAAAATTGGGAAATTTGAAAACCTATTTCCAAAGTGGTGAGTCTTCTTCTTCTTCCGCGGTTACAGTAAATGGCGAGCGTTACCGTGACATGCTCAACGAGTTTTTGTTTCCAAAAATTGAAGAGGATGACATGGACGATATTTGGTTTCAACAGGACGGTGCAACTTGTCACACTGCCTAAGTTACACTCGAACTACCGTTTTTGAATTCCGACATCAATTGGCCGCCTCGGAGCTGTGATTTAAGCCCGTTGGACTATTTTTTGTGGGGAGGCGTTAAAGACAAATGCTATGCGAACTATCCAGAGACGATTGATGCTTTAAAACACGAAATCGAAGTTGCCATTCATGAAATTGGAGCCCAAACAATCAAAAATGTGCTTAAACATTGGGTTGATCGAATGGCCTACTGTAAAGTTTGAAAAATTATTGATTAGTTTTTTTTTATAGCCGATTCAAAAAGCAAATTTTACATGGCCCACCCTATACCATCAGAATCTGGAGGCTAACTGAAATCGAAAGTTATTACTAGATTCGCCAATAGTAAAGATTTCGATGAAATAATGAGTTGTTGCTTTATGGATGTGGTATGAGGCTGAAGCGATTTAGTTGTGGAAAACTTCATCTTCTCTGCTGCTGTAACCATTCAACATTTCAGCGAAATGTACAACGTATTAAACCAATTTCCGTGTGGAACGATGTATTGAATACAAAAATACAGCGCAAAATCTGTATGTATTTTAAGTCACAAAACCAAATGCATTTTGATATGAAAAATTCTGCAACTATTCCACAAATGCATACATATTTACGTATGTAATAGGTAGTTGTAGTAAAACGCTTTCAACTATTTCAATTTATTTAGAAAGCAAGCACAAGAAAACAACCCTAACCAGTTCGACTACTTTTAATCCCTTAGCAGTAAAGTCATCATTTTAAAATACGAAATGAAATATTTAAATTCATATTTCATTTAAGAAATGCATTTCCAAACTATACACAAATGGCAGTATGTGCGTCTCACCTGTCCAACGATCTGCTGGCGGGCAAATCGCTTCGACCCAACGTCTCGCATTAGGTGTTTTCCTCACACTTGAGAGCCATTCGTTGCGTGTGTGTATGTGTGTGTGTTGAGTGCGGAATGGGATTTGCCGCAAAATGTGCTTAGCGACAATCGGCAACTTTGCACTTACACGTCTACTAAATGCAACTAACAAGAATAGCAACTCCTATCATAAATACATACAAACACACACGCATATGTATGTGTAAGTATTAACACCAATGCATAGCAAAGGTGAGCGCACGTGGATTTGGCAACACCACCACAGGGAGATGAATATATGGAAATAGAAAAGCTACTGCAGCAAATGACGTTTGCGTTGTGCCATTTTTTCCTGTTCACTGCTTTATTTTATGTTTTTCCAGTACTGTTACCGGTTATTATTGTTGTCATTTCCGGCATACAAACACAGTTTCCGTAAAAGAGACAAAACAAAATCCAACTAAACTTGGTTAAGAGCTCATGTTGACATGTGTAGATACGGGCATACGTAAAACTAAGTATTGCTATGTGCGAAAGTGTAACATTTTCATATATATGTAGGTATGTATGTTTGAATGCATCCAAGCATAAATAAGTGAAAAGGCGAAACACATACATATGTACATACATCACTAGACCAAAACAAAAATACGAATGCACTTGCATTTGTATGTGTGTGTGTGTGCATATGGAGCTCGTAGACTGCACACTCCACTTCGCAGTCGGTTTATCCTTTTCTGCTATTGTCTACTCTACTGTCTACTTCCCCCTTTTGCTACCCCTACACGTCCCTTCGACGTTCTCCCGTTACGCTGAATTCGTCGGAGCGCCGTTTGAATTTCTCATGTGGCCACAAATTCTCCTCAGCTAAGCTCCTTCTGCATGAGTGCATCATCAACGTGATATGCAAAGGAAATCATATTCTATACTATTACATGCACACATACGCATACATACATACATAGCAACGAATACGTTTGGTTGCATAGATGTGGATATGTGTTTAAACATTCAAATCTCCAATGTTGTTTTGTGTTTCCATCATCAACTGTATCATTTAAATATATTTATTTATATGTATGTCAGGCATGTTTTAGAAAGGATATGTTACCGCACATAAAATTCAATAAGCACAGGGTTTTACAATAGGTGCGCTCGAACTTTGACAGTGTATAGCAATCACTAAGCAATCATTGTGGAAAAGCTACAGCTGTCAAATTTGGTATTCATATTTAACTACGATACGCTAAACGATTCAGCAACTCCTTGAATTTTTTTAAATTGGTCATCAAAATAAATCCTAATGGATGAAATCACAATTTTTTCGTAATTTCGCATGATGGTGGCATTCATTAGCCACTGAGATCGCGTAACTTTACTCCAGTCGACCATATTCTGTGAGGCATTTATGCAAAGATGTCATCCAAAAGTGGCTTTCTAGGTTTTCTTTTCATGGCAGCCTTTTGCCCTAATTTGTTAAGGGGGAACGCCAGTGTGAAAATTCAAAAACATCGATTTTTTTTGCATAAATTGTTAGTATAACTACTCAAGAAAATGTGGTAAAAATTTTAAAGCGAAATTCGCTTTATTCGCTTTATTATTATTGATGAATCTTTATCTCCTTTAGGATACGAACTCATTTTTATATTTATTTGATTTCAAAATCGTTACGTACAGGATGAGGTCCAAGCAACACCGGTTTTGGCCGGAACTAATATACGCTTCAGCAGCTTCGAAAATGTCTAATTCTTGGAATTTGTTAATGAAAGTATTTTGAAACATTTGCCTAGTCACATTTTTACCAATAGAAAGGTTAAAAGGAAACGGAATTTAAGAGACAGGTAAAAGAGTCGGCTGCTGAAGTATAACCCTCCCAGCGTTCGAAGGCAAAGAATAGAGTTGTCACGGTTTACGCTCTATAATATGAGAAATACTGAAAATTATGTTCTAAAAATTTGGTAACATATTCTGAAAGGTCTATACTAACATATTATGGGAAAAAAAAATTTTTTTTTCAGCATTTTACATGTATCTTCCCCCTTAAGTGAGCGCCCGTCGGTTCGGCTCCGTAGCACTTACGATACGATGCTTTATTTCAAACGCGTTTTTCTCGAAACGACTTTTTTTGATACGCTGGCAACGATTTCTCGAAGGCTAATGAACCGATATTAATTTTCTTTTTTTCAAAATTTTTGTGTTCGCATTGGGTACCGTTGTACGTAGCCGATTTTCAAAATTTCGAAAATAACTATTTTTTTGGACTGTTGAAAATCAAAAAAATGGTGAACAACACACATCGAAATTCAAATCACCACCATTTTGTCAGAAACCAAAACAAAAAAAGGCTACGTACAACAATAGTCACTATTGTGTAGATTAATACAATTTTTGGTTTTTTGATTTCAGATGATTATTCATTGCTGTATCGCTGCCACCAAATGACGTCATTTTTTTTTTAGCTCGTTACGTTTATTTACATAAATTTGTCTCTTTTCAATATTTTTTAATAAAAATTTACATCAACATAGTTTAATACATATGTACATATATAACAAATTGCCTTTTGTCCGATCCTCGAATAATCATTCCTACTTACAAAAAAAATTATCAAAAATCGACTATTTTTTTACCCTTCACAGTGGCGTTCCCCCTTAAGTGTACAACGTTCTACCGTTTTTCGATAAATGACTGTAGTGATAAGCGGAAGCCGAAATAGACAAATCGAAAATATTTTACTGCAAGCATGGACATCTGTGCACATAACTACAACACCGCATTGGTGACTTTTTGTTGCTTCATAGGCTTATACTCTATACTATACTACGCCATCCATGGCTTTTTATGTCATACTAGAACTACGCGCTTGCAAAGACAAGCTTACGGAAATACCGCAAGACTTTTTGGCCAACCTTATATATGATTTTCATATTATTTATTTCTTTATTCTTTATTCAAGCGCTTTGGAATAACAATATTTTTTGTTTTTCTATTTGTTTTTGAGTAAATATAAAATATAAATTGAAAATCTGGAAAAAAGAAGATTGTTTTTAAATTTCAAATCAACGCATATGAATAAACAATCGTCTTTTTTCCTGATCATCCATGAATTTTTCGTTTCAATTTATATGTTTTATTAAGCATTGGAGCTCTTTTAACCCTTATCCATTTATATTTCTAAAAAAAAAAACGAAAAAACGGAACGGATTTCACATTAAATTCTCAAATTTCGTAAGAAATTATTCACTGTTCCAAAATCCACTCCAAAATAATTCACAAACAATTTTTACATGTTGCACTTACGTTTTTTCCTTATGGCATCCAAATCAGAAAGAAATATTGACACATTGTAACTCACACTGTCAATTTGACAGTTCAGTTCCGCCCCAAGCGTTAAAAAAGTAAGCGACATTATGGCTGGTTCAAAAGAACGCTGTACCCGTTGCCAGTGCTCCGAACTACAACCAAACTTTACGAAACCCATTTTCAATACTTACTTAACAATGTGTGTAAGTTTGGTTTAATTCGGTGCAAAGACACGGCGGGTCCACGTTTTGGCATATATTTCGAGACCCTAGTCATCAATAGGTATGAAAATTACCCCGTATTAAAGCACTTATCAACAGCTTTCGTTTGATACCCATATTGTACATACACAACCAAAGGTTACCCGGGTCCACGTTTTGACTTATATCTCGAGACCCCAGTCACGGAGCGGCATGAAAAATACTCTGTACTAAAGCATTCACCAACAGCTTCAATTTGATATCCATATTGTACAAACACATTCTAGGGTCCACGTTTTGGTCTCTATCTCGAGACCCTAGTCACGGAGCGGCATGAAAAATACTCTGGACTAAAGCATTCACCAACAGCTTCCATTTGATACCCATATGTACATACACATCCGAAGGTTACCCGGGTCCACGTTTTGACCTATATCTCGAGCCCTATTTCCAAAATAAAATCTAATCCATGTTACTCGTGGATGATGTAGCTTTCGAATGGTGAAAGAATTTTTAAAATCGGTCCAGTAGTTTTTGAGCCTATTCATTACAACCAAACAAACAAAGTTTTCCTCTTTATAATATTAGTATAGATTACATCTCCCACCCCTAGATTTCTCTGCAAATACTCAGCGGCCTGTTCCGCTTTAAGACTCAGAGCGAACTCACAATGGAAGACTGTCACACATGGACATTCAACCATCTTAGACTCCTATACAGATATACTCAGTGATTGTGATTATCACCCTCCTATTCTCTGCTTCGAAAGGAATTTCTTGATGGAAATCCCTTCTAGACTGGAATGGCTTGAAGAAGATCCATCCCCCAACACACCCTTAAGATCTACACGGATGGTTCTAAAATGGGTACCGGTGCACATTGCGGCCGATTCCCAAAACGCTGGCCAAAAGTCGAAAAAAAAAGTTTCTAGATAGAGTTTTTTTGTCTTTGGGTTGGCTACAGTAATGCCTTGAGTAGTGAAAACCGTTCATAGCAACGTCTTGTACCCTAAGTATCCTCTGTATTTTCAGTCGCAACGTGGCCTTCGTTTGAGCATCGTATTACTGTCGATGAATAGTGAAAGTTTTACACATTTGAAAGATTTTGTAATGGAGTAAATTGAACAAAACCAAATGGAATCATCTTCGGAAGGTTAGTAAAATACGAGAAATCTTTAGTACATATCAATACCTCGACACAAAATTTTTAGCTGCAGTAATACGTGTATCTAATTTTTTGCAATTTTTTTTATAAAATTTGAGTTTTCAAACTGTATAGTAATACAACGCCGTCATATGCTGCTTTGAAACCTATTAAAGGTTACTCAAAAAAGTAATGGTTACTGAATAAAACAAGATTCAGCTGCTACCACTTGCTACCTTGCGACCCCGAAAACGTATAAATTTACATGCATCTTGATTATGTTCTTGAATATACGCTATTTCACGTGAGGGGGTGGCCAATTGGGGTGGAAGGGGGTGGATTTTCAAAATTTTAAGATCAAATTCGTAATCAGCGACTCCGACAACCCCCGAGTAAGAAATTTTGAATCAATTACTTAATTTTTTGAGTTTTGGCCAGCTTTTCGGGAATCGGCCGCACTGTGCGGTGTAGGATTAGGGTTATATTACGAAGAGCTTTCTATCAGTCAATCCTTTAAACTACCGGATCACTGTAGGGTTTTTCATGTGGAAATAAACGCTATTCATAAAGCCTTAAAATGGTTAGAGATAAGCAGAATATCATCAACAGATATCTGCCAAGCTGCCCTACCGGTCCTGGATGCATTCCAAATAACATCAAGGAGTGTCTTACATTGTCGCCAATCTCTTAATGAGATGACCAAACAATATCGAATTATCTTATGCTGGGTTCCAGGCCACAGATAAATGGTTATTTTTGTATATAAATGATCGGATGTTTATTTCATTATAAAGACGAAGGTATGCCGTTAATAGTGGAAAACAACATCAGTCAAATGACCACCCCCACGACGCTTACAGGACAAAATCCTTTTCATGAAATTTTCCATAACCGAATTGCAAAGTGGCTGCTCTATGTCCTCGATAGCCTCACGAATTCCATCTTTGAGGTCTTGAATAGGCCCTGGGCTGTTGGCATAGACCTTCCAATTGTGATCATCTTTTTGAGAGATAACACGGTCCGGAAACTTCTCCCGTAAAAGATCAATGGTTTCGTTGCTTGTGTGGCACGTAGCGCCGTCTTGTTGAAAATAAACGTTGTCCAAATCAATACCATCCAATTCATAAAAAAAAATCGAAGATCATCTCTCGATAGCTCAGTCCCTTCATTCATAGCCCCTGTTATTGGAAAACCCTTTATATATCAGGGAACTGTAAGGCAGACCAACTTGCAAGAGAAGGTACCTGTATGCCAAACATAAGTAATTTTATGGGGGTACCTCTCCACCTGCATTAGTGCCAATACCTGTGAAATTGCTAGACAAACATGGCCAAGGCTAAATCTACGTCTGTCCAAGAATATTATAAAATTGAGTAGACTTCAAATTAGGACCTTAGTAGAGGCTCTCACAGGACATTGTCTCATAGGAAATCATGCAAGGTGATTAGGCGTTTACATATGTATGTACATGATTTCTGTTGTAGCTGCAGGAACGAGGAGGAGTTGGAAACAATTCAACACCTTTTTTGCACATGCCCGGCTCTAGCCAGAAGCAGAAACCGATATTTAAGATCCTACTTCTTAATGAATATCAACACTTTAGATATCAACAACCTTTTACGTTTTATGAAAAGCTCAGGATGATTCAATATGGAAAGGAAAATGTAGCCCAGCCGCTGCGGCTGCCAACGTACCCATTTCGTGGTCTAAGTAGCATCGCTGTCTTTATGTGCAATACGAATGCCAAACCTAATCTAACCTAGCCTAAGTTTATACTCGATGAAAGATGTCCGTTTTTGTGAAAAATTATCATCATATGCCTAAGCAGCGGCTGAGGCCCATCGAGTGCTCTCACATATGTGCATACATATGTACTTTAGGAAAAAGTTCCAATGTGTGAAAAGACATATCAGAAGTGGTATGAACGCTTCAGCGGTGATTTTGATATTGAAAATCGTCATATGTTAAACTCAATTTTTTGTGGTGAGACCAACTCGATGTGCTATAGAATATACAATAGCAAAATGTATTTGCACCGAGCACTGAATGGTATCAGAGTTATCTCAAAGCTATCCTTCAATATAATGAAGCTCGACCTAAGGTCGCAAAAGTAGCAAAGACATACTCATAAACACGCCGTACTCTCTAGACGTTGCTTCCTTCGACTATCATTTGTTTCCATGACTGGCAAATGCTCTTACTGATCGTATGAAGAAGTGAAAAAATAGATCGCCTTAAAGAACTATTCCGGGCAGAATGCGTATGCTGCCCGAATGGTGACAAATGACAGGCAGTGCTTCGAAACGTAAAAACATATGTATGTTATCACTTACTTGTGCGGCCGCCGTAGCTGAATGGGTTGGTTGGTGCGTGACTGCTACTAAGTAGTTCAGCCCGTATTTGAAATTCGCTGTGAGATTGAAGCATAAAAATGATAGAGAGGATTTTTTCTAATAACTGTCGCTCTTCGGTCGGCAATGACAAACTTACGAGTGTATTTCTAACATGAAAAAGTTCCTCGCAAAAAACAATCCGCCGTATCTCTTAATGAGATACCCTGTATTTTTGGGTAGATATTTACGATTAACTGGCTGTGTATATATTATAAATATATAGAAGTAAGTTTGCTGATTATTTTCAAGCGTATAGTATCAATATTTTAATGCCACAGTAAGTTTTCGGACTTATATGGGAATTGAGGTAAATAAATGTAAAACAATTTAAACTTAATTTAAATGCACTACCTAAAAATATAAATTGAATTTGTAAATATTTTTTAGATAGCTCGAACGCATATCTTGATGTTCACTGTTTAACAGCTCACTTAAGCAATATTAAATAAAAAATGAGCTTTTAAAGCCTAGAGTTTTTTTTTGTGGATGAGGGGGTTAAACATGCCTAATGCATCGTCAAAGGTGCCGTCGCAGCAATGGTATGCCCGGAGATTAAAAGACTCCCCTCGTTAGCAACCGTTTACCCCAGCGGGTAGGGGAAAATAATACACCCGCGGTAAGGGATGCCTCTTATAAGAGGTGACTAAGATCCGACAGGAGAGGAAGGGGCTCGGCTGAAAAGGCCTCTTATACCCTGGAAAGCTCATCAGGATCGTGACCAGTAAGATCCTCCCCGAAATGGCTGATAGGTTAATGCTACAATCGCCTCCGTCCCACTAAAACCCTGGCAGACCTTCAAGTACGTTCGATGCTACATCACCATTGATTGGTGGTTAGATTAAATTTTTGGGTGTTGGACAAGTCCAAGCACTCAGTCAGGAGACCATTATACTACATCCGGATATATTTCAGTACAAATAATAGTGAGATCTTAAGAGATCCGGAAGAGGACAAGTATGAACTTTATCCATACTCGGTATATCGTAACCCAATATCCTAAGTCTGATTCTGACAAACGCCGGACATCTACAGAGAAGACCATTCCTGGCTGATTCTTATCCTATTTTTTGTTTTTTTTTTCACACATTATTCTTAATATTCTAAGAACTTTTTCAATAGTTAAAGAGGCATATTAGTTTATAAAATAATTTGCAGAATACTTTTCATACAAAATTCTTTTTTAATGTTGTGAAGTGGGAAGCACCTGGTGCAAAATCGTAAATTCAGAACTTTATCTAGCAGCCATTGTTAGCTGTCAGAGCTTGAATTAAAATTGGTTATTGATTTTTATTTATTAAAGTACGTTCGGCCGCCGTAGCCGAATGGATTGGTGCGTGACTACCATTCGGAATTCAGAGAGAACATAGGTTCGAATCTCGCTGAAACACCAAAATTAAGAAAAAACATTTTTCTAATATAGGTCGCAACTCGGCAGCAATAGCAAGCCTCCGAGTGTATTTCTGCCATGAAAAATCTCCTGATAAAAAATATCTGCCGTTCGGAGTCAGCTTGAAACTGTAGGTCCTTCCAATTATGGAACAACATCAAGACGCACGCCACAAATAGGAAGAGAAGCTCGGCCAAACACCCAGAAATGGTGCACGCGCCAATTATATATATATATATATATACAGGGTTGGCCATATTAAACTGACCCATTGAGTAACCCTATAACTTTTTACTGTAATTTGAAATCTAAGGTTTACGTCAACAAGCCAAAGACACTAGGCGCACTTAAGGCCAATATCCGACGGGAAATAGCCGCCATATCGGCCGAGACGCTGGCCAAAACTATGGAAAACGCCGAAAAACGGGCACATTACGCTATACGAGCTAAGGGCGACCACTTGCGCGATATCATATTCAAAAAGTGATATAAACGAATCTCCTTGAACTAAATTAAATGTTTTTCACAATGAAACACAAAAAAATGTTTCTTTTTCCATATTTTTTTAATAATCACATGGGTCAGTTTAATATGGCCAACCCTGTATAAAGTACATATTGCTTAACTAAAAACAGAAAAATATCGTAGCCTTAAGCAAACATTTATAAAAAATATAATAAACCTACAAGCAAAAAAAATATATTTTTAAAAATCTTTAAAATCAAATATCTCAAAACCGGTTATGTTTTGGACATTATCACATGTAATATCCTTAAGTATCTGGGGCACCTTTGCAGTAGCATAATAACAGGATTTTTGTCAAAATTATTGTACATAAATCAGTATTTTGAAATTTACGGTTACTATTATTAACCTTTAATCCTTACCCTTTTTATCCTAATTATATTTTAACACTTTACACTGACCATATAGCATACATTGCAACAACACTCGTATATCCAGGACTCACCTTGCAAATTTCACAACTCAAACGTTTCAAATTATTTGTGCATTTTCCAGCTCGCTCATTGACAAAGGCACTTTGTATTGAAGATATAAGAGACATGATAGGGGTATTAACTGGTCATTGTTTAATAGAAAACCACGACAGACGGTTAGGATCGCATACTAAATATAATTTGTAGAAGCTGTCTTAACACCGAAGAAGAAGAAACAGCCAGACACTTTTTATGTGAGTATGAAAACTTAGCGATAAGGAGGCTGCGCACTCTTGTTACGGCATTTTTAACAGACGTAGCGAACATAGCGCATTTAAAACTAACGAAGCTTTATTAAAGCCACCGGATGAGTTGAAAAGGAATCTATAGTGTATTAATAAGTTCCAGTGGCTTCACAATGGATTTACTACAAGTCTAAGTGTTTAGTAGTTTTCCAATGCCAATTGATGCTTCTGCTTATGATAATAACGATGAACGAACCAAATTCACAAGTAAAATAAACACTTAATGCGATTTCCTTCGTATGTAACAAATACATTTTTTGACGTGATAACGTCTTATAATTCGATTTAACAGGCTGCACGCACGAAAAAATGTGTCGTTACCTTGCTCATTAGTGTTACCTTGCTCATTGCCGTTACCTTGCTCATATGTCGTTACCTTGCTCATTGCCGTTACCTTGAATGAACTGCAAGCGAAAGCGCGGAACGAACGACAAAGCAAACAAAGCAAACGAACGTCAACGTTCGACATCTTCCTCTCTCCTACCTAAGTGAGCGTATATGTGTATGTATATGCGCATATGTACATATATAAATTCACGTATTTGTATTTGCATATGCCTTCTTATTGATTATTATTAATTTGATTTACTTGAAGAATTTAAAATAAAACCAAGTTTGTTAATAATACCTGTTGTTTTAATGTTATTATTATTTTTTGACGTGATAACGTCTTATAATTCTATGTAGCCGGCTGCACGCACCAAAAAATGCGTCGTTATCTTGCTCATGCGTCGTTACCTTGCTTGAACAGCATGTTATGTTATGTTATGTTATGTTATGTTATGTTATGTTATGTTAAGTTATGTTATGTTATGTTATGTTATGTTATGTTATGTTATGTTATGTTATGTTATGTTATGTTATGTTATGTTATGTTATGTTATGTTATGTTATGTTATGTTATGTTATGTTATGTTATGTTATGTTATGTTATGTTATGTTATGTTATGTTATGTTATGTTATGTTATGTTATGTTATGTTATGTTATGTTATGTTATGTTATGTTATGTTATGTTATGTTATGTTATGTTATGTTATGTTATGTTATGTTATGTTATGTTATGTTATGTTATGTTATGTTATGTTATGTTATGTTATGTTATGTTATGTTATGTTATGTTATGTTATGTTATGTTATGTTATGTTATGTTATGTTATGTTATGTTATGTTATGTTATGTTATGTTATGTTATGTTATGTTATGTTATGTTATGTTATGTTATGTTATGTTATATTATTGTATGTTAAAGTATATTATGTTTTGTTAATGTTAACTCATTCTCTATATCCATACAAAATATCTATCAAACAAATAAAATTAAAATTTTCTTTTGAAAAATGCAACCATTCAATCAGTATTTTCTTATGACGTTATCACGTTAAACTATCGTCAGTAAACCGACTTTACAGACAACCTCTTTTTTTTCAAGTACTTGTATAAAATCCTAGAGACATGAACCAAAGTAGATGATTGCACATCACCATACAGTACAAACAACAATACACCTTTGGCCAGAAACTTTTATTATCAATATTGACACCTTGCAGACTGCAATTTGCTGGGTTGAAAATCAGACCCACAAATGATGAAACCAAATTGATAGTGGGAAACTACGCTATGCTTACCATAAATTGCAGCTGATTATGGTTGGCGTGTATAGTTTGTATCTGCATAAATCATTAACGACACTTTTATATCTATGTCCGCGAAAATTTGTGTTTACCTCTTCTCCATTTGCAATTAATAATAATGTTGAACACTTTGTTAGTACAAATTGAATTGGAAATAATCATTGAGCCTCAAAACGAAAATCCAAATATATGTAACTTTTTGTTATTGCACTACTTTTATCACCTTGAACAAATTCGCCTTGATCCCTGCGTTTTGCGGCAAGTGAGAAACACACTTTACTCTCAATTATCCGATAATCGCCAACCGAAATGTTTTTGTGTTGTTTAGAGCACGCACGGCCGACGAAAGAAACAAACTTTTTAAAGTTGCGGGTGCGCTACAGAAACAAAATTGTACGTTGCCCCATAATAATTAATGATGAAACTACACAAACACAAAGATTTGCTATTTATTAACTAAAACTGGCCCAATGAACGAAAAACTAAAATCGGGTACTGAAGTCTTCAAGCCTTTTATTTCATTTCTTAGTGCTGCCAACCTTTCCTTTTAAATAATGTCACTCTCAAAACTTTGATGTACCAGAGCACTTAGTTTTGCATACCGAAAATACGTATTTTTCAATACCAAACGTTGAACACCCTGGCTTTTTGTCAATGTAAAATCCCGCCAAACACATCTTAAATTCCAAAAAAAAACTAAAATCGGGTACATCGATTGCAATAACTCACTTCGTAGTGCTTTTATTTCCATACATGCAAATTCAAAGCTAACGCACCGGAAGCTTACTGGCTTTCATATGTTTTGTGTCGATAATGTGGTGTCCCAGCCATACCCGTTGGTTTTGCTGAGACTTCGAATTCGAAATCAGCTGTTTGCAGCAGTCAGCTGAGATTCGATAACCGCATTTCCAATTGGCTGCTTTTGGTTTTGTAATTCCTTATATTTTCAAATAAACCTTTAATAAAAATCAGCCAATATGCCTTTCATGAAAGGACGCGCGCCTATTAGGCGTACAATTCAATATTTAAAAGCCGGCCGTTTAGTACTAAAAGAGAAAGTGAAGATTTTTAGTGTGAATTACAATGTATACGGTGACCACCACGATGGAGCCAGGTGAGACTTACTCAACAAAGTATTCACTAGTGTTTTTGTAAATTAACCTCTCCTATTTTACAGAGATTTTGTGTTTTGGAATTTGTGTCAGATTCAGTATAAAAATCCAAATGTGCAAGTTGTAACTTTTAAGAACATGACACCTTCGCCTTTTGTGCGCTGCTACTTCGAAGATGGACGCGATATGTTGATCGATATCGACAGCCGGAACCGTGAGGAGATCATGGAGCATCTATGTAAAGTAGTTGGCAAAACAAAGTAAGTATTTAAAACAATAGATTGATTAGTGAATTACATATTCCTCTACAAAGTTTTAAAAAATTGTGAGATCTTGGCTATCGAACTTTCTAACCTATTTTGGTATTTCTTAAAATTACAGAGCTCAGTTAGACGCCGAGGCACATTTAGCGGAGAGTAAAGATAATCCTGCCAACTTTGGCTATGGCTGCGATCGACATTGCATCTGTGAGGTACTCGGCCAAGTGCCCTGCCCAGGAACAATTCAATTCCCGGATCATATGCGCGGCAAACATATCTTTGCACCAAAGTAAACTAATAAAGGATATATTTTATAATTCTAGTCTTTCTGTTTTACTTTTTCATTTACAATTCACAATTCAATTACGGTGTTACATGTTTACAAATAAATTACTTTATTTGGCTTAAATCTCTGAACACAATATTTGATAAGTATACGTATACATAACGCGCATATGAGCAAAATTATAAATAGTTGATGAAATTGATGGTAATCCAGATTCATTAAACATTAAACATACATACAAAAACTCTAAATACAACTTATAACTTAGCACTCCCTTTTTTATCTGCGCTTCGGTCGTTGGTGTCGGTTGTATGGCGCGGAGGTATATGATTTCGTATATGTGCGCCCGCCTGAGGTACTGCTGCTTGCATCACGGTCTTTGTTAAATTGATAGCGTTGTATAAATGGCACTTGTGAGCTAGCCGAATTTAACAAATTCAACTCCAACTCTTCCTCGCCGTTACGCTCAAGTGCACGTAATTTGGCCTCTATTGCGCGTATCGCTTCTTCTTTGCTCATTTTATCGTCGCGTGAACTAGCGCCCAGTGCAGGTATTTCAATGCGAGGTTTTTGTTTGTTGAGTTCATCCTAAAAAATCATACAAACATATATGTAAATATAATTTCATTATGCTAATGGCGTGCGTGTCTACTGAGTAAAACGCCTTGGCACTTACGTAATTAACATTTTTCGCCAGTCGTATCACAATCGGGCGATTAGCTACAGGTGTGCCATTTAATTTGTCCAAAGCTGTTAGCGCCGCGTCAGCCTATCAAGAGTATATTTTCATAAAATACACAAATCAAACTACTGAGTTGTTCAGTTACTCACTGTTCCGAATGTCACAAACGCATAGCCGCGTGATTGCCCAACCAATGGGCCGCTCTTGTGAAACAGCATATCAAACTTTTCGACAGGACCGCATTTTTGCAAAATTTTCAAGAGTTGATACCAATAATAGCAACACACGAAAAGAAAGTTAACAGATTAGTTTTGTTGAACACAACGCTTATAAAAGTAAATTATTTCAAAGATGATTAACTTACTCGGTTAGTCGTGGATCTAAATTGCCAACCCATATGCGACGCTCCTCCAGCACACCAACACTGCCACTGTTACTACTTTGCCCACTGCTCGTTGTTGCCTGCCATATATACATTCCAATAATTTGTGCAATCAATTTTGTTACATTTTAACTTACCATTATGTATGTATTTTTTGGTAGTTTGTAAACAAGACTAATTTCAGTAATAAACGAAAAAGGATTAAATAAAATCGATCGATAGCAAATGTCAAATATATTTTCTAAAAGAGGTTACAGTGAAACAGAAAGAAACAGTTCAGAAAGCTGTTTGATAACAGGGTTGCAAATACGCTAATTTTTTTTTTAGCACAAATTCAGTTACAAATAATCTAAGGGCTCTTCACACCGCGGTCTTCGTTAATGCGCCAAATTACAAAGCGCCACGCTGGCAATCTTAGCATTTTGATCGGTAGTTGGCAAAATAGCAATCAGCTGTTGGGCACTTGGCATTTGATGGCAGGGAACGAAGTGTGAATACAAAATATCTACAAATGAAGAAAAAAAATAAATGCTTTTTCTACAGTTGATATTTCAAGCATATTTTCTTGCAGTGGATGAAACGGCAATAATTCACAAGTAATTCTGCTGGTGCGCAAGAGCCATTACCATACTAACAAAAACCAATCCAAAAGGTAGCTCACAGTAAAGCAATGACCAAACTACCAACTAACAAACCGCCAAAGTAGCTAAATCAGTATGAGTACTGCTATAGTGTAGTAATAATACAAACTTTGTCAGCCAGTTAGATGTAAGAATATTTGAACTTGCCTTATTTCCATTTTTGAAAATATAATTTGAAAAATAAAGTAGAATTAAAGCAGAATAAAAAAATTATTTACTGGTCAAGTGTGCGTATTGAAAACGAATCTTACTGCTGCCTGGAACACGTTGTATTAATTGATTTCCTTTTTCTATATTCTTTTGGTAACTAAATTTTAAAATTTTGTTTAAACTACTCGAAACTGCCAATTTTTGTTTATAGATTTTGGTATTTTAGGGACCAAAAGCAAAATTAAAATACATAGCTCTTGTTGTTTTTGATCTAAAGCCGTTGCCTGTTTAATGTGATTTGGGGAGTTTTAGAGTGTACCTTTCTTAATTAAATCGATGAAATTAAACAAACAAAATTAATTTAATTACATATATTTGCTTTCTTCTTCTGTTATTAGATTATTATATTCATGCCCTTGTAATTCTAAATATATGATGGTCTCGTTGACGAAAATGCACCCATTTGCCACAATTGCCTATTTTTTCTGAAATGTCAAAATTGTGCTCTCTCCTCTCTGTACAAGCTTGTACAATATTGCGAACAAACCTATTTTTTGTTGTAATTAAAATTATAAAATCGTTGTTATATATTTAATTCGAGAAAAACGCTTCTCATATGAATTTATAACTGCACAAATTAAAAATGTATGGTTTTTTATTAGAACTGGCATCACTGCACCTGTAATCTGTCCACCGGCAAAATCTCCTGTACACAAAACAATCAGCTGAAGGCTACAACATTTTATTTATTTAATTTTGCACATTATAAACAAAATTGGCATTATTACAAATGGATATCACACTCGCACTATTAAAACCTCACGTGGTCCGCAATGTCTACGCATTCCAACAGATTAAGCAAATAATTCATCAAAACTTCACAGTGCTGCACTCCAAGGAGGTTCATATTACGAAACAGCTTTCTGAACATTTCTATGCTGAGCACAAAGGCAAATTCTTTTACAACCGATTGGTTACATTTATGGGCAGGTGTTTTGCTTCTAATTCATATAATCGGAATCATAATCATATTAAGTTTTTTTTTCAGCGGCCCGTGCCATGCATTTATACTGCAATCGAAAGACAGCATAGCCAAATGGCGTGAACTAATGGGTCCAACAAAAGTTTATAAGGCTGTGTATTCCCATCCAGACTGCATTCGCGGGTTATATGGTCTATCAGATACTCGTAATGCGTGTCATGGTTCCGATAGTGAGGAATCCGTGGCACGTGAGATTTCTATCATATTTCCGGAGTTAGATAAGAATCGATTATCTGCTGTTGACAGTTAACAGATGAAAGGGTGTATGCCAAGCTGTTGATCAGCCGTACTCTGCGAGTGGAAACGGGGAGGAAAACGGAAAGGTACTGCTACAACAACAAGTGGAACTGCAGTCGCTTTGGAAAATTAGTTTTCAAGATATGTTGCAATTCAGTGATAAGTGTTTGAAGCATAATTTTAAAATGCATTTATCGTTGTGACGCATATATGTAGTTTAAGATATATAAGTAGAGTACGTTATATAATTCTTAATTTGTTGCATTGTTATATAAAAAGGAAAATATAGGTTTTATTTATTAAACAGTAGGTCAAACACAGTGCCTCAAAAGGTTATTTGTGTAACTTTTTGACAATTTTTAAATATATGTATGTAGGTATATTTGTATATCGACTTAGAATTTTCAACCTATCAGACACCAAAATGGTGGATTTTATTTTTTCATTTTAACTATAATCAGCAAGCTCAGCATTCCTGGACCTACCTTTAGATGAGCTAGACGATGACGGACGGTGAGACACACTACACTAACATGGTATTTTGAGGATTCTTGGCGCTTTACATATCTAAGATAAATATTTCGTCGAATATCGGGAGTTCGAGCTCCTCCTATTTGTGGCGTCCGTCTTGATCGAGAGTCAAAGATCCATAATTCCGAACTCCCGATATCCAACGAAATATTTATCTTAGATATGTAAAGCGCCAAGAATCCTCAAAATACCGAATACTTTTTCGCATAACAATATATATATATATACTAGTATTTCCCAGTGGGCTTCGCACCACCATACATAAAATGTTTAAACAGTTGAATTAGTTGATTTTTTTCATTCAACATACTTTCTAAAGATGTCACAATAGC
This sequence comes from Anastrepha obliqua, assembly GCF_027943255.1. Lineage (NCBI taxonomy): Eukaryota > Metazoa > Arthropoda > Insecta > Diptera > Tephritidae > Anastrepha > Anastrepha obliqua. Next base: position 61,252,806 of record NC_072893.1, on the reverse strand, counting down.
CTTTTCTATACTTTTTTAAAATTTGATTGTGGTGGTCACCTATATACAGGTAAGGTGCAAGAGCCGATAAAAACTTGTAATTAAACTTTGATTCTTTAATTTCCATTTCAATTTTTTACGCTAAATAAATTATGCTAAAATAAATAAAGTTAAAAATGTTTTTCCAGTTCCTTGAATGCTCCAGTTTTTATTATATTTTCGTCCAAAATTAATATTAACATAATACACTTACAACCACAACAGTACAACAGAAACGCTCATAAGCGGCTGTGTATTTGTTGTTGTTTTTCCCATACAGGCATTTCGTATGAGAGGAAACCATTACTCACATAAAATGTCATAACTCAGGAACGGCTGCACCGATTTCAATCAAACTTCACACAAACCACCTCCTCAAAGATAGAAAAGAACTCTAAAATGTTTGTGTCAATCGGTTCGGCGGTTCTTGAGTTATAAGATTACCAAGGAAATGTAACTTCTTTTTATATATATAGACTAGCAAACCCGGCCCGCTTCGCTGGGCAAAGACATGGTGGGTCCACGTTTTGGCATATATTTCGAGACCCTAGTCATCAATAGGTATGAAAATTACCCCACATTAAAGCACTTATCGACAGCTTTCATTTGATGCCCATATTGCACATCCACAACCAAAGGTTACCCGGGCCCACGTTTTGACCTATATCTCGAGACCCCAGTCACGGAGCGGCATGAGAAATACTCTGTACTAAAGCATTCACCAACAGCTTTCAATTGATATCCATATTGTACAAACACATTCTAGGGTCCACGTGTTGGTCTCTATCTCGGGACCCTAGTCACGGAGCGGCATGAAAAATACTCTGAACTAAAGCATTCACCAACAGCTTCCATTTGATACCCATATTGTACAAACACATTCTAGGGTCCACGTGTTGGTCTCTATCTCGGGACCCTAGTCACGGAGCCGCATGAAAAATACTCTGAACTAAAGCATTCACCAACAGCTTCCATTTGATACCCATATTGTATATACACATCCGAAGGTTACCCGGGCCCACATTTTGACCTATATCTCGAGACCCCAGTCACGGAGCGGCATGAGAAATACTCTGTACTAAAGCATTCACCAACAGCTTCCAATTGATATCCATATTGTACAAACACATTCTAGGGTCCACGTGTTGGTCTCTATCTCGGGACCCTAGTCACGGAGCGGCATGAAAAATACTCTGAACTAAAGCATTCACCAACAGCTTCCATTTGATACCCATATTGTATATACACATCCGAAGGTTAACCGGGCCCACGTTTTGACCTATATCTCGAGACCCCAGTCTCGGAGCGGCATGAAAAATACTCTATACTAAAGCATTCACCAACAGCTTCACTTTGATATTCATATTGTACAAACACATTCTAGGGTCCACGTTTTGGTCTCTATCTCGAGACCCTAGTCACGGAGCGGCATGAAAAATACTCTGAACTAAAGCATTCACCAACAGCTTTCATTTGATACCCATATTGTATATACACATCCGAAGGTTACCCGGGTCCACGTTTTGACCATTTTCCCGGCAAATTGTGAATCTAAACCATTCTCGAATCCCATTGAACACACGCAAAAAATTTCATCAAAATCGGTTCAGTCGTTTAGGAGGAGTTCAGTGACAAACACACGAACATAAGAAATATATATATAAAGATTATATACGTATATATGTAAACCCCCTAGTGTATTTCTGCCGACATATGTATGTATATCGGTAGATATCTTTTATGTGGAGCTTTTTCATGGCAAAAATACACTCGGGGGTTTGTCATTGCCTGCCGATTTTGATCTTTCACCGAGATTCGAACCTATGTACTCTCTGAATTCCGAATGGCAGTCACGCACCAATCCCTTCGGCTACGGCTCTCGATAATTTACCTGTTAATTATTCCAGCATTCGTTCATTAGGGTAGTTAACTAGTATTTTTGCAATTGAAGTCAACGGCCTTAACAGCCTTTTGTTGAGGTTGACAGCCCGAGCAATACCTTTGCGTAGTCGGTTGTGAAAACTTGATGGAAAGTTCAAATAGGTCATTCGAAATTCTGCAGGAAGAATGACTGTCACCAGAACAGTGGGTTCTACGTAACCGAAACGACCCAGATTTATATCCGGCCAAGGACTGTCACTTCAGCAACATTTCTCGTACATGCATGGGGAATGATTATGCTGCTACAACAAAAACAACAACAACAACCGTTACCAGAATTATAAAGAGCTGCACCAGATTACCTGACATGTGAACAGCCCGAGATGGTCTAGTAAATAGTATACTGAGATGTCTTATAACATCGCAATCCACAAGTACTTCATGTCATCGGAGCATCGTACCTTCATTAACTTCGAATAGACTAATCAGTTCAGATTCACGGAATTTACCGAGGCTGCTTCCCTACAGAAGTTCGAGTTCACCAACATAGTTTTAGGCATTGCGCGCAATCACCTACTTTAGACACATGCCGCAAAACTCGCCATCAAAGATCTCTAATTGGAAAGTCGTCTAGTGGTAAAATGCCTAAAGACCTGGTTTACTGTTAGGCCTTTCTCGAACCCCCCTGCAACACCTTACGCATCGGGCGTCAGATTACTACCAATTACCAAAATCCAGCGATCTAGGCAGAGGCTAACTTGCGATTCGTTTCTATTATTTTGACAAATTTTTTACGTTGAATTGAAAATAAGTAATTTTCCAACTTAAATTTATGGCCTTTTTAATTTAATGGTTACTCTTTTAGTGCCGGACCCTGTAGGTCTCAGTAAGCTTAATACAACAATAACACACGGATCTACCTACCAAAGCGATATAATTTATATCCAGCCAAGTATTGTCACTTCAGCAGCATCGCTCAACAAATGTTGGAAAATGTTTTATGGTGTTAGAATAACAACAGTTTTAAACTTACCAATTAACTTTATGCAAATACTCGTTTTGTATTAGTTTTGTTGCAATTCAATGCTTTATTGATAAATTCTCAATACAAGTTTACAATTGGTTTTTCCTTTTTTTTCAAATTTTTTTTGTAGATACGTAGTAAAATAAAAATAAATCTCTCGAAAGGTTTAATCATATTTAATATTATAATATAATGTATGTACTCGTATAACAAAATACTATATAAAAAGTACATTAATAAGACCAAAAAGTGTTTCCAAAATACCTAGATACATATGTATGTATGTATGTAAGTTGTTATGCAAGATTTAAATTCCTCAAATATTCATATCTATAGAGGAAATATGTGGCTATATAGGTAGGTATGTATGTGTGTATGCACGAGTGTGTGTTGTTGGTGTCATTATCACGTGCATGTTGTATGCGTTGTATTTGTTAGAGCAGAATTTTCTCATTTAAAATGCTGAAATGCCGAAGAATGCTTTAGAATTTAGTGTGTCTATGTACGTATATATATATTTATTTATAGGAATATATATATGTATATACCTATATAGAAATACAAATACACATATTACAGTTATCTATTGCTTCTTGCTCTATATAGCATATGTAGGTATGCAAATAGCATTTAAATACTTATACATACATATGCACTTATATAAGCATAAACTTATTATATATTTAGTATTTTGTCTTTTTAAATTAATTTTAAAATAACTATACGAAATTGAGAATGATAATAATATTTATATATTTTTTTTTGTCTCACAGCCCACACTACTACACAACACACTAACAAAATGTTAATTTGTATGTACGTATGTACATATTTTTGGTAGTAGTAATGGCATGCAAGAATTTCTTTCAGTTTTTCTGTGGTTATTTTGCTATTTTTATTTTTCACTACTTTGCAGTAGTTATTTAAATTTTTTTAGATTTTTTTTTTGTTTTTTTTGTTGTATTTTTTTGTTTTTTAGTAGTATACAGCTCGAGTTCAATAAGCTTGTAATCTTTTAGTTGTATGCAAGTATTTTATGTGTGTATTCTTTAGGTTTTGCTTAGTTCATTAAAAAAATATACATTAAAACATACAACCAATAAAATCAGCGGCAAAAGAGCTCGGCGTAAATAAAACTTTTTTTTCTTTTTGTTTGTTTTTTGATTCAAAACTTACATTTTAGTTATTTGAAATACCAATTTTGTTAATATACAAATCGACTTTTCATTTATACCTTTTAAATTATCAATATTTAATTAATTTAATGCCTACAGCAGTCCCATGATTTTCACAATTTTTTCCAGTTTGGATTTTGAAACGATTCTAAACTAAACATAAAGTGATTCGACGAAAGTAATCAAAATAATATTTTTTTACTTAAATTTTTTATGATTTTTTTAATTTTTAATTTTTTGCTTCTCCTACACTATTAAAATATTGCTATGTGTCAGTAATCAGCGTTCTGCAATGAAGGCCGGCGTAGGGAGCAGAGAGGCAAAACCACGTAAAAGATGACATTTCTAAAGCATGGAATTGATTTTTTTTAACTTACTATAAATTTAAATTCGGCGTCATAATTATGCCAATTTAGTGCACTTTATCCCTTTTTTTTAAATCGCTTCTTTTGTTGTTAACTAAGAAAAGCTATTCTCATGCTGAGTCTAATGTTAAAACCATCGACCGTAGAGAAAAACAAATAGAACGATTTCTGAACGAAAATAACTCACTAATCTATTTCGTTAATTTTTAGCAGTTTGACATACCTATTGTTATTAGGTCAAATCCCAATGTCAAGGAGCACGCCAAAAACCAATTCAGTTTTAAGCAACCACCAGTTAGTGTCGTTCCGTTCAAATTACTTGTTCTGATCTCGATTTGTTCCGGCTTACATTTGAGTGAAGCGTAATTTTAATAATATTTCAATTAAACTTACTAAATCTTCATATTAAAATACATTTCTCCTAATTGCGCACTATTTTGCAAAAACGAATGCTTTCTTTCGCGAATTACAACGAAACGTCGCTGAATTGGAAATTTACGTCAAATCATTTGGCAAATTTACTGTTTTCGAAAAATCGTAAACAGTGACGAGTACAATGAGCGAGTTGTGAATACATTAGTAAAAGAGTGTGCATGTATTCCTATTGTCTATGCAAAATTGTGCTGCATAAGCGCCTAAGTTATGGCCTCTGGTGACGGTCAAGCATTGTTTGACAAGAACTTTATATGTGTGCGTGTCGGGTGCTTGACGCTAATATCTAAAATTTTTGATTTTTACCGACAACAAGTATGTGTGACACGACGCCACCCGACTGCACTAACACATACAAAGCGCAGTCAAGCATGCTGTATCGTCACCAGAGGCTATTAAGCTTCGTATATGCCGAGCGTTTCCATTGCAAGGAAATTAACTCAAGCAGCTGATTTTCGAGACCTTTCTTTGATTTTCAACAGCTGATTAGCAGAGCAGTTTGCATATTTATGTAAAAAGTGCAAGTTTTATGCATTGGCAGAGATTATTTGCCACATTTTTTACAGAAAAAAATATATTTTTGCTATAGCAGAAAATGTTTTCTTTCCCAAAAATTGTGTAACCATGTAATTAATGTTCCTCTTCTGTCTGTGCTCCAAAGAGGAGTTAAAGGATCATATATATATTTTTTTTCTGTACAGTCCCGATTCTGGTTGTGCCTGAGGGTATCTTGAAGCACGAAATTTTCTGTTAAGCCAGTAAAATCGAGTTATAAGTGAGTTAAAGTTAAAAGGGAATTGGAAAAAAACTGCACAGTTCAATGATCAGCTGTTATGTCTACCAATTAGCAGGTCTTCTTAATCTTCTTTTTAAATTTCTGATTAATATTTTTTATGGACAGCCGCTAATCAGTGCTGAATCAAGCTGAATGTGAACTTTGTGTAAACTTTAAAAGGAAAATGGGACCTAAACGCACATTTTACAAATGGAAGTTTAATTAAACTTTAAGATTTAAACTATAAGTCTAGAGATTTAGTTTCCCGGCACGCGGTCACCCAAAATACGCAAGCAATTGAGCCTGTTACAAAGAAAGAGTAATTTATGTTTTTCACATGGTTAAAGACGAGCAAAAATTTTTTACTCGAAAACAATCTTATTGTCTGCTGTTCTAAGAAATTTGATATTCAATTTTATTAATTAGAATTAGCAGAAATTAAATTTGGTTTTGAAAAAACTCACAAATATAATTAACTCTGTCCAGTTATTGTTAATTTTTTGTTGTTCTTTGTGTCCCTGTGCTGTTGGACAGTTTTCTATCCCTCGGCAAGTATTTTACGCTCACTCTTTTATGCCTGAAATTTGTGTGCTAGAAATCAAAGATACGGTCTTGGTGATTAGCTAACGGCACCTCAACATATGCAGTTTAAATTAATCAATCAGCTATTCACTTCTAAGATCAGCTGTTTCCCACTCGCTCCACTACACTTTTGCCTTCGTCACCCTGTAAGCTTTCTATTCAAATAAGTACGTATCCAATGTAAATTTGTTAAAATATACCGTAAAATATAGTAAAAATTCATAACCGCACACTTATAAGTATGCCTTACTTATACATACATACGTATTAACTACATTTAAATCCTAACAATAATCAAATACAATCGTACCTACGTAGCTTAATAAGCTTCTTTATATGATAGCTGCTCCCGCGCTATGTTTTACACATTTAATGCAATGGTTTTGAAACAGTAACATCTTTTGTTTTAGTTTTGTAAACGTTTTACTAAGATTCGGCAACAATCTGATGATTCTAATAAGCTTACAACTAAAAATATATAGTAGGTATATATCATGTGTATATATGTAGGTCTTTAGCAAAAACTTTATGCAATGCGAACTTTTTTTAAATTAATTAACTTTACTCTGAATGCTACAACACGTTTCATAGTTGAATATTTGTGTCTACTATTTCGCTAGTCTAGGTTAATCAGTTACCCTACTTCATACGTACATTATTCCCTCAGATCCTGAATAGGTAGTCTCTCCTTTACTTTTCATTGAATGATCCTTTATTTATATATTTGTATTGTTTGGTTGTTGTATACGGTTTTGTCTCAGCTGGTTTTCATTTTTCTGCAATTAATATTAACCTCTTGCAGTTTTATTCGAACATCGATGAGGTTGGCACCACTTCCAACAGCAGCTGGAAGAAGAGTGTCACTTTGTCTAAGCAAAAAGAAAAGAAAAAAAGAAATGAAAGTGCCTATATTTAATATTAAAATAAATACTTACTCATAAATCTCGGTGTCATGCCTAATTTAACAAATGGCACATAGAATATCAAACCGCCCAATATGAAGAGCAGCGCATAGAGATATTCAATGCGCGGTGTATCGATAATCGGCGCCACCACCAGATATATAGAGATCACCAGCACCACAACAGGAATGATGAGAGGCACTTTGTATGGCCTTGGATAGTTGGGTTTGGTGTAACGCATCACAATGAGTGCCAACATAGCACCGCCATAGAAAATCCAGGCGGTGAAGCTGAAGAAGTCAATCAGAGAGCCGATGGTGCCGTACAAAACCATAGCGGCAGCGATGATAGACTAAATGCATTAAGAATAATAAATAGTAAAATATCAAAAAAAAAAAAAAAGGATTACATATCAGCCGAAAAAAGTTATCCAAAATTTCACACATTTTTGTTTTTTTTAACTATTTTTAAACCCAATAAGTACGTGAGTAAGTAAGTGAGGAGTAAATCAGTGATGTTTTTAATTAATTTACAGTAAATTACAGTGAGTGAAGTAGGAGTGATTTTTTCACAGCTAAATGAAATCGTCCAGTGTTGACATAAGAACGATTAGGAAACCAGATTTGACGGCGGACCAAAAGGAAATAAGATTAGATAATGTGGATTACTGTTTTAACCGCTTTATCAAGCTTTTGATATCAAGACCTACTGTATATATATATATAATTGGCGCGTATACCCTTTTTGGGTGTTTGGCCGAGCTCCTCCTCCTATTTGTGGTGTGCGTCTTGATGTTGTTCCACAAATGGGGGGACCTACAGTTTCAAGCCGACTCCGAACGGCCGATATTTTTTATGAGGAGTTTTTTCATGGCAGAAATACACTCGGAGGTTTGCCATTGCCTGCCGAGGGGCGACCGCTATTAGAAAAATGTTTTTCTTAATTTTGGTGTTTTCACCGAGATTCGAACCTACGTTCTCTCTGTGAACTCCGAATGGTAGTCACGCACCAACCCATTCGGCGGCGGCCTATATCAGCAGGTATAAGAAAGAAGTAAGAACCAATGTACCTAAAGATATCTAGTCTTTGGAGAGCAGGGCAGCTAAGGAAGAGGTGCTGAGATGGATTCTACCTCCATGCAGCTCATGTCATGCATACCTCTCGGATAGTGACCTGTTGGGACTTTGCAGAATACTCCTCCGTCCAACTTCGAGCCATCCGTGAATAAGTTCATCAAGCCCTGCCTTCAAGTGTTTCAACCAGCCTACTCCTCCCTTGATGGGGTGTAGGTGGAGAATGTTCTGCTTGGACTAAGCGATGGTATAAAACGATCCGTTGCCAGGGGGATGAACCTAAAGCTTCTAAAGATACTTGAATGCCCGTTGGTGAGGTCGAGCCTGAGCCTGATTCCAATGAGGGCAAACCTTTTAACTCTCTCTGTCAAGTTAGCTATCAACTTAACTGAACTGAATATTCCAAATATAAGCATCTGCCGATTCTGATTAAAACTAGCCTAACAGAACTCGCCAGATCAAGAGATGGGTGGCGCGAATTTGTCTCTTTCTAAAGTAAAGCTCACGAGATTGCTTAAATTCAACAACAGCTCCAGTATTAAAGAAAAATAGCCTATCTCCATTAAGAACAATATAGGTAGTTACTAGATATGTTGCACCTAGCTGATGCAACTAAGCCACCGCAGGGCAGTCTCTGAATAACTAGCGATCTCAAAAGGCTGAACAAGACCACAGCAAAGATCATCACGGGAACTATATTTTCGACCCAACACTCCATTGATAGCGCATACCCGCCAGCCTTATCTGCAGTAGTTGTCAAAATACAAAAGAAGTTAAATAGGTTCACGACTTTCTATGTCGGTGGCCAGGAAGTCAGCTGAAGCGACTGAAACAGAGGTGACGGCAATAGAAATATCAGACCTCATCAACTTCAATTAATGGTTTAACGAGGCATATAATATTCATATAAATGTTAAAAGAACCCCAGGTGGAAGGAACAGCCGCAAGCTGTCACAATAGGCAAGTATGCCTCCGACTAAGCGCAATAGATTTCCGCATAGGAGGTTCCATTTTAACCTTACCCATCAAATGTTCAGAGGCTGCAAAAACTGCATAGACATCTATTTGTGCCTATAACATCACGGCGAATACCGAAAAATTGCATGAGGCTCCGTTTACTACCTTTTGGAGTTATAGCAGATATAACGTTCGTTGTTTTGCGGCTCAGCTTAAGAAATTAAACAAAAATTAAAATAAACAGAAAGCTTTGAGGACTCCACGCTACTCAATTTCCAAACTAGGTTTACGATTTAACCCTCCTTGCAGAAGCTGTGGGGACATTTCAGAGAAGGAGACTGTAGAGCACTTTCCCTGTAAATGTCGCGGCTTGGCAGCTAGACGATTAAGGTCATTGGGTGCTGCTTTCTTCGACAGCCAGGGGCAGTGCGCCAACCTAAATCCCGTCAACCTTCTCCATTATATCAACAGCTCTGGTTGGGAAGTGCCAGAGTGGTACTTCAACCATTTCACCTGCCTACTCACCTCCTGCAGGGTCGAGTCTCACTGTCATCATCACCAAAAACTCATTGAAATTGTATTCTAAAAAAATTTTGATAGCAGAGATTTTTTGTAGTTCGTTACTACATCGTATTTATTTTGCTTTGAATATTAAAGTAAATATTTCGTTGATAAAATGTTTGGATTCTTGAACAAAATGAATCTTTAGCTCTCGCATAGCAGACATTCTATGCACAGCTCTTGGTTTGGGAATCTAATTCCTACTGTGGGAGTTGTCGATACTTCCAAAATAGTGAGATTGCCAAGATCAACGAAAAATTTAAACGAGATAAAAGGCGGTCGCTGTAGCCGAACGGATTTGCGCGTAACTTCCATTCCGTAGAGCCCGGGTACGGAATCCACTTTTCCTCTTTTTTGCTAGCTCTATTTAATTGTATCGCAATCCCATTTGAGATAGCTTCCTTATTCTAATCTAATCTATCTTCTCTTTAAATGTTTTTTTTTTTATAATATCAAAGTGTATTGCGTTCTTGCTATACTCACATGGAAAATCAATCCAGGTGCCGGCGTCAGGCGACGTACATGCACGTACGATAGTATATCCATTAGGTGACCTTCACGACTCGCCGCAAAACACAAACTAAAATTTTAATTAAAAAATCAAAAATCGAAACACATTTTCAATTATCTTTTTTTCCACTCACCGTCCTGCTGCGAATAGAGTCCCATTGGCGCTACCAAAGGTGCTCACTGTCACACTGAGCGGCATTAGCCAAGCCATAGCGCCCAGAATGCGATTACCGAAGGTCACGGCCACTGCTTCCGAATCGATCATTTCGGTAGGTGACATCGCCGCCAAATATGAGATGTTGATGAGAGCGTAGCATAGCGTCACTAATGGTATGCCAATCATAATGGACCGTGGCAAATTCTTGCTTGGATTCTTGATCTCCTCAGTGACATAGTTCAAATTATTCCAGCCATCGTACGCCCAGAGGCCTGTGTAAAAAGCGGTCGCTATCGCGCCAATGGTGGGTGTGTTGCCACTAAATGCATTCGACAGATGTTGTGTATTGCCTTGGAATAGTTTCCAAGCGCCGCCACAGATAACAATCAGGACGGCAACCAATTTGGCAGCGGTGAATATATTCTGCACAGCCATGCCCAGATTCACACTATAACAATTCACGAACAGTATCATAACTATAGAGGGGGCAGGTGGACGAAGGCGAAGTAGGCAGAGGCAGAGGCGGAGGCATCGTAGTGGGACGTAGGATGTTTTGATTGTTTGTTTGTTTTAAATTTAAATTTTTTTTTAATTTGATAGGACGGATGAATGGATACAAAGAGTATACAATAGCCGGAATTTTTGAGGAGAAATATAGAGAATAATTTTGTCAAAAAATTAATAAAAAATAGTTTAAAGAAAACTTCGCATGTATGAGTGTATGTTTGCATATGGAAGTGTGCGTGATCCTTTTTGTTTTTTTTTCCTTGGATTTTTTTTTGTGGTTTTGCTATTTTTTGGGGAGGCAACTCTTCGTTTTGTTTCAAAGGATTTTCAGGATAAAAACAACACAACTAAGCAAACGAAAATGCAAAATATGTATGTGCGTATATTAAATATATAGAATGCTTACCAATTGCCAGCAGTGCAACCATTTTAACCACCGATGTTGGTGGATCACATTCGGCAACGAATGCCTCAACTCCATACTGCGCAAAGGAGAGACAAATTATAGCCATTTGCGATGGCTTCAGGACCAATGTCGATACCCATGAGAATAAAAATGCGGGAGCCGGACCAAATGCGTCCATAAAATATGCCCACTCAGCGCCAGACGATGTATTCATCGTACCCAATTCAGCATATGCCAGAGCGCCTGAAAGTAGATGAAAAAAACAAAAAAATTAAGTAATCATTCAATGTAGAATGGAAATTTAGAGGACTAGGAATAAGCAAAATATTGTTTTGAACGGTGTGCCACATTTTCAACTGAAATACTATAGCGCGCACAATCTGTCGGGTGGAGCGATTGTCACGACTTAGGTATTTCAATGATTCAATGATTTCAGTGTTTGCGGCCACAAACTCAAAATTTCGGTAATAATTTTGTAAAACATCAATTGAATTCCACCATAACCGAAATGTAAAAACAGTTATAGTCCTACATACACTAATCGGAAATAGTATTTCATGTACTACAGGATCTTTCAAGCTTAAGATTCACAAATTCTGCCCTCGAAAAAGAAAAGTTAAGGAAAAGTTGGAGGTATTATGAACAATAGCGTTGAATTCACGAATAGATCGAACAAAAGGTGCATTATAGCCTAGAAATGCGGCGGCGTTAATCGGGACTACCGGCGCAGTTAATTCTGGTTAAAATTCCAGCCCGGCAGATGGTTGTTGTGCGGATTAGTGAACAGCGGATTTGTTTATTGGATAGTTTTGTCAGTAAAAGATGGATTGCAGACGACAAGTACGGATATGAGCTGCCCTGATACTAGAAAATAATTATTTATTTAAAAAAAAATTTTAAATTGCTATTTCTCAAATCGCTCCGAAATATCGAAACAATTAATGAAATATCAAATGTACTAGTGCAAACTAGTATTGCATCCAGTCTTTCTTGTTCCTCTCTTTAGAAGTTTCATTTTTTTTTTCACAATCGATATTAACTAACATTTTTCGGCAATGTTGCCATCCAAAATTCCCTTAATCGGCCTAAATTATGAGAATTAAGTCTAGTTGTCAATCCACATTAGTTGCACTTTATTCCTGAAATAAATCCGAATTAAGCTGTTAATCCCGATTAAAGCCACCATTAGATGAATAAATAATCGTCACGAAGGAGACGTTAACAGTTACACTACTGATAATTTTATAAATAAAAGAAATGATAGACCTACAACTCTCCAAAAACTTTAGCTTTATGGACAATGGCCTACCAGGATATGAGGATATGGGTTACCTATAGTTTAAAGTGCAAGTTCTTGAGTCAGTCTCCATATAAAAATAACATTTTCAATATCTTTTTTTCCATGTTCACTCTTCTCGGGAGCATAGGGCCTCGACAAGACATTTGCCTTGCGTTGGTTTCGTTAATCTATTTGATTTCTGACAGGGTAGGTGATTAGCCTGCCGCTACCAGTCCTAAACTTAGGAACAACGCCTTCTTACTGCTTGGAGCGCCATCTGTGTTTTACATTTTTCTGCCAGAAGGATCGAACAGATAGTTGAGGACTTCGCTAAAGTTGACGTGTCTGCGCCAATACCGCGGTTAGCTGCTTCCTGTTGCTGGCGCCAGTGATGCAATGTGTAACTTTTCTTTGCCAGTATTTCACCAGCCACAGCGTTGATTATTGTGCGGGCGTGAGGATAGAAAGGATAAGTTTGGGTTTGAGGAGTGAGTTTGAAAATATTTTTGGGATGGAAAATTATTAGAAAGAGGGAAAGTAAGTAAATTTAGAAAAGTGCGCGGACCGTGCGGACCACTACCGAGGTCATATTCAATATATGACTTGATAAATGATGTGAAGAGAAGCGTAAGGATATTCGGACCAGAGAATTTATACAAAACATAGTATGGGGTAGGACTTCGACGTTATGTAACTCATATGCTTATTAAAAGAGAATCATCTATCAGCAATTACTCCAAGGCCTTTAATCTCACTAACGCGCTTTATTTGGACAGCTGTCAGAGTTCGAGATTGTGAAGTAGAAGATCTACATTTTACTAAAATGAGTTTTATTTCACTTGAAAGCCGTATGAAAATAATTGAAATTCAAATTAGCTGATTTTAATTTTTTAAAAAATTGTATGTCAGACGATGCTCATTTCCATTGGAACAGACCATCTTTGGGCATTCTAAAATCTACGGCGATATGTGGAGAAGCCTGTAAATTCCACTTGTGCTACTGTTTGGTGCGCACTGTCAACCGGTGGTATGCCATTGGGCAAGATATCTTTGAAAATGCAGCTACAAGCTGGCGCAAAATTAATTATACAATTTTGTTTTTTAAAAACTTTTTTACTGAACAAAAAAAATATTTTGAGTGATAGAAACCTTTATTTTGACCTTAACGCGGTTCATTGCTTGGCTGTTTGTATACTGGAGCGGTCTGTTTATATATATATATATATAATTGGCGCGTACACCCTTTTTGGGTGTTTGGCTGAGCTCCTCCTCCTATTTATGGTGTGCGTCTTGACGTTGTTCCACAAATGGAGGGACCTACAGTTTCAAGCCGTCTCCGAACGGCTTATATTTTTATGAGGAGCTTTTTCATGGCAGAAATACACTGATACTGTGAATAGTGTTCGCTATCGTGAGATGATAACAAACTTTTTATGACCCGAATTGGAAGATATGGATGTAGACGATATGTGGTTTCAACAGGACGGTGCCACTTGTCACACAGCTAACGAAACAATGGCTCTTTTGCGCAAAAAATTTGATGGACGAATAATCTCACATCGCGGCGATGTCAATTGGCCGCCAAGATCATGTGATTTGACACCGTTGGACTTCTTTCTTTGAGGTTATTTGATATTTTGCTTCATACGTAATTTAGCGATACCTATATTATCATAATAAAGAGAAATGACAGTAATTTCCGAAAAAACTTGTATTTTATTCAAAATCAACACTGGCCTTTGAAACTTAACCACCCTTTATATAAATCCTGACCAAATTGTTAAACAACATACTTAATGGGGACTAAAAACAAAACAAAAAATGTAAGCCGCTTCTGAATGGCAGACGGGTTTTATGAAGAGCTGTTTCATGCCAGAAATAAACTCGGAGGTTTACCTTTCTAATATTTCATTATTTTGAATTATTATTAGAGATTTGCCTTTTCTATTATTTGGGTGTACCGTTCCCGAAGCGAGTTTCGAACGCGGACACTTCCGAATATTCACGCACCAAACCATTCAGCTATGGCGGCGATCTTCTACCAAATAAACAGAAAATGAATTCCCATTCCAAAGTATGTGTTTAATTTCAATATCAAAAAGAAAGTCGAAAATGCACGCAAACCTGTATGTGCGGCAACCCGTCAATATTGTTGAAGGTTCCTTCCGTGTATTGTTTCGATATCAGTGGTTTTTCAAATACTTCTTGAATAGTCGAAATTATCGCCTGTTCTATTAAAGGTAAAATGAAAAAATTTGCTACATTGTTACGTACACTTGTATGTTTATGTCTGCATTTGTAAGTACATAGTGGTCCTGATTTGCAACAAATTGGTTTACAACCGGCGCACAATTGACAAATGGGCGCCACAACCATATGCAACAAAACACATGCACATGAATGCATTTTTGCTTGCGCATGTGTATGTTCATACATATGTGTACTTACATACATGCGTACGTATGTACATATATCGATGCACGCCAGTAACATTGTTCGACCCCGGCCAACAGTGAAATTATTGTCAATTTGCCAACGAAAAGCATCACATAGAATCCACAGGTCTACAGGTACGAGTACATATGCACGTAAGTATTTACTCTACTGAGCTTACATCCATAGACACATACTCATATAATAGACATGTACTTATATATGGTATGCAATTTTTTAGGAATGATTTAGACGTTAATCATGTGCAACATAGCTGTATAAAATGCGACGTAAGTAAATTAACTAATGAAATGCGCTTGCAGGCGAGACGAAACATTAAATATTATACTTTTTAAATACCTACAAAGTAATCAACGCGTAGCAAATTTTAATGCCATTTGAGAGTATTTTGTTTAACAAGTGCAATAAATTTCATTGTGGGTGGAGAAGTAAAAATGTTGTTTCGGTCGTTTGCCGCGTTAAGCTTCATAAAAAATCGATAAAAATTTTAAATGAATTCATAAACTTGCGCACATACACATATGCATGTACGTATGTATTATTTGCTTAAGTTAGATTTTCTTATTGACTTTTATCAGGGTTGAGAAGTACTAGCTTTCAAATGTTCAAACTTCAGTCATTCTAATACTCATTATAATGAACTTGAAAAAAAAAATATATATTTAAATTTAAATTTGTTTACCAAATTGCAAAAACGTATTCGGTACATTAGTCCATTCATGCTATACATACATATATTGATAAATATTTGTGTAGGTATTTCAGTAATTTCTATTTATTTATTGCAATAAGTAATCTCTTAATTATACATAGATTATATTATAAATTTTCTCAACGAATAACAGGGGATATTGTTTTTTTTTTTTTTTTTGTTATTGGTAAAACCAAGGGTTAGAGCACTTCCTTTAAGATAAGTAGATATTTAATTCGAAATAAGCTCAAGCAACGAGTTTCCTTTGAATTTTTAGTGCGATTATTATCCGATTCCATATTATAGGTTCGTTGAAAAGTAATGAACGCAAAAATAAAATAATATGAATTTTTAAAAGAAATTATATTTTTATCTAAAATTATGCCATTATTTTACTTAAATTAAATTAATATTCATTTATATTTATTTTATTTATACAACAAATTCACTTTTAGTTTCCTTTTTTTTTGCAGAATATTAACATTTTTAAGTAAGTGAATTTTATTTTTTCGAATTTCTAACGCTTTTCTTTATTTTATTCACAGGAATACCAACAGGGCATTGCAAATTGAATCATCATCCTACTACTTTGAGAATATACTCCAATGGAACTTGCAGATTCTGTAGGGTTAAAAAGAAAACTGCCAGACATGTACTGGCATCGTGCCCAGCACTGATGCATAAGTGGCACAAGCACCTGGGTAAAAATTTTTTGCCAGAGAAGTTAATAAAAGTCAATAAAATAAGAAAAATACTAAAATTTATGGAGGAAATTGGGCTTCGAGAAATACTCTGAGTCCTTGAAGGGGGCACGATAGATCTTTCAAATCGCAGTGTGAAATCTTGCACTAATTAGGACACGCTGATATTTTTCATACACAAGTGGCATTTATTTTCTTTTTTAATAATTTATTTTTATTTTTATTAATTCTAGTAAATATTATTTTTATTTAGAACTCAGCGAAAGGAGAAAGGGGAATTTTGATGGCAACATTGCCGGAAAATGACAGTTAATATCTATGGTGATTCAAAAATAATGAAAATTTTAAAGAGAAGAACAAGAAAAGCTGAATGCAATGCTTAAATTGAAATTTGCATAGGTCGAGCCAAGGAGCGCCAAGAGATTTGGTGGCCCCTAAAACACAAAGGCTAAAAAGCCAATTGTACTTAGAACTCTGGAAAGAGGCTATGGTAGATAGTCAAGGAGGAAAAGATAAAAGTACCAGAGTAAGAGATAGGAAAGAATAGAGACAGAGACAAAGGTAGTTAGTCCTGTGAAAATTTTCCAGATTCTTTATCAAATCTGTAAATATCCTCTAGTTTGAGCGAACGAATATTACCCAAAATTCCTAGCCTTGCTCTAACAAAGGCAGGATACTCACAGAGTAAGTGCTCAGTGCTATCCGCCTCCTCCAAATAAGACAGACACATTGGGTCCTCAATGATTGCAATGGTGGTCATATGCTGATCCCATGGAATGTCTCCTGTAATAATACCGACCATCAACCGAACGTCTTTCTATCCAAGTTTTAGTAGAAAGTTTGACAGTTTTCAGTTCGGACTTGTCCCAAAACACTTTGCAGTTCTGCAGCGTTCTAGACTGGACCATCGCTTTTTAGGTAAATTGCATATATAATCGCTGATCCAATTCCTGATTCCTGCGAAACTGATTCCGATTATTGGCTATGGCCCTTGTGGGGGAACCGCTGATCCACGGTTGACCAATTCATCGGCAATTTCGTTTCCTTGAACACCGGAGTGTTCTAGAACTCATATAAGTACAAGCCTGCTCTGGCTAGCGACAGAATTAAGCTTCTTCTCACATTCTTGAACAATCTTTGAGGTTTGTAACGCGTTCTTCAGGGCCTTCAGTGCAGCCTGACTATCACTGAAAAATCCTATCTGTTTCCCCCTCCATCTCCTCTCGATTATCCATTCCGCTACTTTCCGGATGGCAAAAATTTCTCTTTTGAAAATAATTGCCATTTCGCCCATAGAAATGCTAGTTTGCATTAACATTGTTTTGATATTTCGGAGCAGTTTGAGAAATTGCAATTTAATATATTTTTAAATAAATAATTATTTTCTAGTATCAAGGCAACTAAAACCCGAATTTGTTGCCTGCGGCCCATTTTTTACTGACAAAACTATCCAATAAGCAAATCAGCTGTTCACTAACCCGGGTAACAAGCGTATGTCACACTACAATTTTAATCAGAATTAACTACCCCGGTAATCGCGATTAACACCGCCGTTTGTCTAGGCTATAACTTCTTACTATATCGTTCGTTCCCCTGTTGAATGGAAGAGATAAGGTTTCAACCAGATGGCGCAAAATGTCGCAGAGTGGGGTAGACTTATTGGAGGAAAAATTTGACGGCAATATAATTTCACCTAATAAATCTGTCGATTCACCTTCACGATAAATCAACTCCTCCTCTTATCAGAAAAACCAGCCTCTGATTTGAAATTCTGCTCCTGAGTTATATTTGTTATATCGCATAGAGTCGATATATTTGATCACTAAAATTGTTTGTGTACTTTTTTTTTGTTTTTTTTTGTTCAGCAAATAGAATGTTATTGAAATTTGAGTTGTTGATGTTTACATTTCCTGCGAGGGGTGCATACTTATCATTAGCTACATATTTACATAAAAATGTCTGAAATCATTTGCGAAAAGTCGGCACATAATATAAACATCTGCGGCAATTGCAAGTTGCTATTATATTTATTATTATTATTATTATTAATACCATTACTATTGCGGTATTTATTTTTATTTCGATAATTGTAGCGATTACTTACCCAACAACGAGAGCAAACCACAGGCCAGCCATATTATAAAGCTAACACCAACGGAACCAGTACGAACTAGTAGACCTGAAGGCGACACAAATATTCCAGACCCTGCAATTGAAAATTTATTTGATTTATAAAATTGTGTCACAAATATATAATTAAATGAAATGACAATTTGGATGTATATAATTTGGTATATACATAGATATGTATTGTACATAACACTATGTGACAATATGGAACGAAAAAAGGCCAGAATAAATTACGGTATGGCAATTACGAGAGAGGAGGAGCTGTAGAAGTTGAATATAGGACTACCCACCCTTTTGTTCCTAAACGTCAAAATTTTGGTTTTGATTTGTCAATTTTTTAGTTAAATTGGTGATTTAAATTACAAGGTGGCGCAAATTAACCATCCAATTTTGTTTCTGAAAAAATATTTTACTAAACAAAAAAATATTTTAAGTGATGGAAATCTTTAATTTGACCTTGGCGCACTCCATTGCTTGTCTGTTTTGGTAGATGTTTAGTTCACAAATGTCAAATCTGATTGACGTACGACGCCATTTACAAAAATTATAAATCTGCCTAATTTTTCGCCTTCTTGTATTTGAAAAAACATCGTATAAAATTAGATTTGCCATTAATATTATTTTTAGGGGTCTATATTACAATTTATTGACGCACATTTGTAAGGAAAATTGTTACCCACTATTGCTTACCCGTGTGGGTCATTTTGACCCTTATTTTTAAAAATCGGAAAAATATTAAACGTTTGTGGCTGACTGAAAATTTTAGTTGTAGTCTTCTCAGACGAAAACAGTGTGTGATAGCGGAGGAAAAAGTATACCATTAATTTGTTTCAAACACCACTAACAAAATTAACCATTACACATCATCCCTTTTGAAAAAGGTTTGGTTTTGTCGGTCAGTGTTATTGACTTAAATTTAGACAAAAGTATTAAATTTGAATTTGAGGCAGAAATTATTACTCCTAACTACAGTTGAACTGAAACTTTTGACTTAAATACATACTTGTATTTTTTAGTTTGGACTGAGCGGTGTTACTAAGCCAGGATAAGCCAACTATTGGCCATAGGTAAATACTTACGAGGATCAAGCATCGAAAGCCTTTACCGGCCAGTGTTGTACTTAACCCGAACTACACCTAACTACCGTCTAAGCACAGATTTACTGATTTGAGCACTTGGCTCTACGTCAGTTACTCTTCGTATGCATTCCACCAAAAGTTCCATCTACTTTACATTTCCTACAGTTTCGTTTTTTTTTCAGAAAGAAGAAACCACACCAGTTGTGCCTGTCCACCGCCTAGCATATCTGTCTCTCGCCGACTTAAAAATCCGTTTCTTTGTCTGGTATCGCCTGTTTACCTGCCGCTGACCTCGTAGACGATGCTTCACTCACTTCTGCGTACTTTAAAGCATTGCATATCGCTGATTGTTGACAAAATCTCATTCTACGTATACTTTGAAGTCCGAATCTGCTCATAGTGAGTCACATCTGCTAGCCGCAAATCGTGGGTATACAAAAACGAAAGCCTTGCATTTTCCTCTTCCTGACAAACTGGGCATAAAGGCGGCGCACATAGAGCAAAACGATGTAAATATTCTGATAACAATCATGACCTATCAGCAATTGTATTAGCTAGAAGTTAAGCTCACCATACCTTCGAAGTTTGGGATATTAGCGTATAAGTCCACCTTACCTTTCTCTAGTTTTCCCAACGCATATGCCATTTTCGCAAAGAACCAAGACCAACAAAACCACGTCGTTGTCAGTCAAGTAATATAAACCTCGAATTTTTGGTAGAAGGATTATTATTTGGACCGTCTCATAAGGTAATGTGAAACAATTAACCAAAAAAGAAAGGATTTGTGGGAAAATAATTTGTGGGTTTTGCACCATAATAACCCACCGTCGTGCAGTCCTATCGTTATCCGCGAATTTTTCACCAAGAACGAAACGAATACCATCCAACAGCCATCGAATTCACCTGATATGATTCAGTTTTACCGAGTCAAAAAAGCGCGTTTTAACAGTTGCAAGGAAATAATAGAAAAATTGAAGACGACTCTGATGGTTATACCGTAAATAGAGCTCCAGAAATTTTTCGGGCAAATTTAGATCAAACGCTGGCATTAGTGCGTTGCAGTTGATGGGGCGTATTTTGAATGCGATAATATCACTTTTGAGGAATAAATTTTTATTTTGAGTTTTATGAATATGTTCGAGGAAATTTTTTGGATCAAGGTGGTATCTACTTCAAAAGTGACACAACTACAATAAAATTTAACTAAAATTATGTTTTATATTTTTGCGATTCATAGTGCATATCTCAACTCGGTTTTTGTTGTAAATTTCTGCCGAAATAGTTAAGTTCCTCCTCATACTTGCAAGCCACTGGGCTAACAACTTTCTTTAAAGTTTCCTGGCAAGCAGAAAATGTTGAGCTTTGTATCTTTTAAAGATTATATCAGATACGTTCATAGTGTACGAGTATATGAAAATTTGCCGCTTTTTGTACTCGAGTTTGACCTTCGGGTAACTTTTTAACTAACTATTAGCCTTTTGGTCATTCACAGTATGATCAACTAAGCAAATCTGAAATTTATTTGTGCAAAATATTTTTTGCTTTCAAATTATTAAATACCAAATTTTTTTTCTATTACAATACCTTTCTTTTTTTTTTGTGTAGTGCGAAAAGTAGTATAATGGAGCCGACTGTTATAATTATTTTTGAATAACTACAAAAAAAAAATTAATTATTTTGTCAAATAAGCGATTTGTGTATAAAGGGAATGCGAAAAATACTCTAAGCGGTTACTGATTTTGAATGCCTTATAAATTTGCATTCATGTCAAATTTAGTAGCTGTGACCCAGGTAGAGAATGACCTTGGCTGAATGCATTTCAATGCCCCACAGCGTTTAGTTAGCAATTATATTTGACCTTCGGCTTTAAAAAGCAATAGACGCCATGACATTCAGAGCCAGTGCGTTTAACCGCCATATAAACGTCTGCATGTGTAAATAGGAAATAGTGCGAATGTACAATAGTATGAAATATATGCATACATATAATATAAATGCATATATATCTCGATTACTATTCGTTCTGTATATCCACATGTGTACATATAATACCATGCACTTTTCTCATATAAACTCAATTCGCATTTATTGTTCCTTTGGCGCCACTTGCACAGTCTGTCACCTGACACGCGATACACAAAGAAGGTGTAGAAAATTAATGATTTTATTTTATTACAACTTTTAGTAACCCAACTTCAGCTATGCACCTATAGGCGTTCTCGCACGAAACTAGCTGCGGTGCAAAGTGCCAGAGTGTTGTTTACAAAACATGTGCAACGCATTTAAAGCTCAAAGGGGGAAGAAGCCGTTGCTTGTTGAGTAGAACGGAATGGATATAAGCAACGCACCGCTTAAAATCTTTTCACATTGAATATTGTGTAAAATCTAAACCAATTCTTCTGCTGTGTCACACAGGCATATCATACATTTTTTTTGTTTTTCTAAAATATGTGTACAGTATGTGTCAGAAAAAAGGAACCGCGATTATTCATGAAGTATAAAAGATATATATTTAAAATAACACAACATAAATTAGTAAATAACATAAAAGTATGTACAAAACTACGAGTCGCAATTACTCAATAAGCTGTGTAATCTCCATAGTTGTCGAGTTTATCCTGACATCTTCTCAGCATGCTTTGACGCTTTTCTGCGTAGCTTGTCGACAAAGAGGACCAGATTTTGCGAACTTGACTCACAAGTTGCTTTAAATCGTGGACTATCTTTTCAACAAGATGCGTTTTCATAATTCCCCACACATTTACAATGGGGTTGGCGTCTGAGGACTAGAAAGGCCAGTTCATTACTGCGACGCCATTTTCCTGTTTTGTTGTTTCTCAGTAGTGTTTCTTGAGAGTAGTGGTTTTGACGATCTGGCGTAAGATAATTTCGGCCCTTTCGAATGCGTGCATAAAAATACCGCGTCGAAACGCTTCGCGTACTTCTCACTCATTTTTATTTGGATGCGTTTACGGGAAAGTTTTGAACGACACTAACCTCAGTTAGCACTGGCGTCATAGCCCTTAAGTGGGACTATTACGCAGCAAAATGCAGAGCGAAATATATCTTGAAGTTACAAGAAAAAAAACGTTTTTTTTTCTGACATAGACTGTATAATGTTATATTTTATAAATTATAAATCCAGTGGATATATAAAACGTATCTCTAAATAAATATAAAATTGACTTTTTGGCTTTTAATGGATAAAGGTTCGATTACTCATAATTCGCTGTGCAAAACTAGGAACTTTTTCTTGCATTATGATTTCACACGCCATAGAACTCTTAAAATGTTTCTAGGTTCGCAGTTTTATAGTTTATAATATTTTAGAATAACAAAAGACAAATTTAGAGTGACTAAAAAATAATCTTGGCTTCTAACAATTTTTTTCCACTGAGGTGTCATGCCTTTTTTCATACAAAGCAAATGCTCGAATTATTTTATATGGATGAAAAACCTAGTACCGTCAGCAAGCAATTGTCAAAAATCAACGGGTTTTTGTAGTCACTTGAAGTTTGCACTTTATTATACTAAAATTCCATATGCTATTATATAAAAATGCATTCTCAGAAAAATTCTAAAAATTCTCGTTAAGGGTTTTGATGAAATTTTGAAAATTTCGGTGCTCAAATTCATATGTAAGTAGGTAGGTAAAATAGTTGAAGTGATATTCTGGCACTACTCAAGTAGCGCTAAAGCGCCGTTTTGATATCATTTTGAGACCTCTAACAGGCAGATATCTGCAGCCAACCATGATATAATGGAGAAGATTGTGGGATTTAGTCTGGCGCACTGCCCCAGACTGTCAAAGAAAGGAGCACCCAGTGATCTTAATCGCCTAGCTGCCAAGCCCGGACATTTACAGAGAAAGTGCTCAACAGTCTCCTTCTCTTAAAAGTCCCCACAGCTTCTGCAATGGGGGTTAAATGGTAACCCTAGTTTTTCCGCGTGTGTGCCGATCGTCCAGTGACCGATAAACGTTCATAGGTAAGGGGCCTCCAATTATTGGCTAGCGGGCAAGCACAGTAGACCACGTTAGAGGTCCGATAATAATAATAATAAAAATATTCTTAGCAATAACTTCGCCATAATAGCGGAACATTGTCTTAAAAAACATAATCCAAATACATGAATTGACACAAAAATAAATATAGTATTTTTATGTATTTTGACTCAAAATTTTCAAATAATTTTTGCCCATGCTAAAATTCTAAAATTTTGTACTTATCTCCCTTCTAATAAATATATTCGTGCATGTATGCATTTATACCTAATGTCCCAAGCATTATTTGCTGCACAATACACACACATATGTACATACTTACATATGTACCCAGCTTATGCTCTTACAATTGAAATTATTTTGCTAAGGACAGGACTAACCACATACGTCAACTCTTTGCTTGAATTTACTTTCGTTTACTTATTTTTATTTTAATTAATTCTTCTCAAAGAAAATAAGAATGTAATATTCTTATATAAAAAAATTTATTTGAGATGTATGTATATACAGTTTAATGAAAGTACGTAGATATATACATATACATACCTATATGTATATGTGTGTTATTTCATTTCTTAAATTGAATTTATTTTCATTACTCTCAACGGTATGACAACTATTATGCTTAGAACATTAGTTTTATATATACATAAATATTTCGCTAAAATTTTGTAAATATATCGGTTCCTCTATGTTCGGCACGTGGTGTATACAATTGGCGTAGTGATATAAGGGATTTCTCAGACGAAATTCAACGAAATAAACTACGTATATAATATCTGTAATAGTAGCCAGCAAATAGACACCTACGAGTACAAGTACTTATATGTCGCAGATAACCTAAAACGCCGCCCTCCTCGCCATGTGCATTTCATAATTATGGAACAGGAATTCATTGGCGTGGTTTGACAATTCATTTGCTTTTTATTTAATTTTAACAATTTTTTATTAAATTATAGTTCATTTTACCACAAAAAATCATATATGTAAGTCCAAACTTCAAACTTTGTGAAAATAAGTTTAATCGAAATTTTATACATTTAAAAAAAATGTTTAGAAAACTTTCGAATACGGCTTTTATAGCACATTGAATGAGCGAATTGTCATTCTGAGCGACAGTTCGGCGGTAATCAAGGCGTTGTCATGCTTTGAAATCAAGTGCTTATAACTTATGCTTTGAGTACATCGAGCGCATCCGCCTCGTGTGGAACCTAGAACATAGCAGTATAACTGGGAACAAAGTATACGATGGCCTCGTTATTAATAGGACCCGCATCTTTCCTTGCTATGGGACAATACGCTATCAAAGAGGAACTTAGAAGCGAAGCATTAAGGCTTCGAGGGGTAAGCTGGTACCAAACTATGGGATACAGCAAACGAAGTTCTTACTGGGGGAATAATCAAAAAAGGTTCAGGCAACTCATAACCCTCGCTAAGAACAAACTGAGAATGCTCAATGGCATTCCCACAGGTCATTGCAGATTGCGCAGCCATTGCACACACCATCTTTTTGTATAGGATGCTATGCGAGAAAACGATTAAAAATTTCGGCCGGGTGTGGCCAGATGAAAAGTGCATACGCTCAGCCCAACTTCATCTTAGGTTTAGGGCTGAGTTTAGAAGAGGCATTGGATCAGCATTGGAACAATGTAGAGGGTCTTAAACACTCCAAAAAGTTCCTAAGTTTCAACGCTAAAAGAGCTAACATGGCCCTCACGTTAAACAAAAAGAGCATTCGCACTCTCACAGGCGCCCTCACGGGTCACTTCACCTGCAACAAACACTTACATAAATTAGGCATAACTAACACCAGCACCCTCAGATTCTGCTGCGAAGATGAGGAGTCTATAGAACATCTCATTATCGAATGTCCGGGGTTGACGCATAGAAGGAAAAGGTTTCAATCACTCCCTCAGAAGGAGCTGGTACAATTCCTAAGCATACTTAACAGTCAATAGACAGCATAGGGTGCACAATAGATCAATATGGTCGCAGTGCTAAAGGGCCATACCTTAACCCTTTACAACCATTAACCATAACCATTAGAAGAGGCACTGTAATGAATAGAGGGTACGAAAAAACGTGGCGTCGAAGTGCATACTTCATTTTGATTCATTCGTTCATTTATAACCCATGGAATTTTGGTAAAATAAAGTGCAGGTTTAAAGTGGCTCAAAACTCGCGTTGATTTTTCACAATTTATTTTGCAAGTGGCCTTATGAATTTTTTCTTTATAGCGAAAGCTCGAAACTTTTTTTATATCGAAGAAAACACCCAACATCATCAGCCAAAAAAAAAGAATTTCAAGAATCAACGCAATTTTTAAGCCACCCTTTTGCGCGTTCTTATGGTAACCGGCAAAGTAAAATATGTGGACCTTACATTTGAGACAAGTGATTCAGCAGTGCTACGGGAAGTGCAACAGGAAACATTTTTGAGAACTATTCTAACCGTCTAACTCTTTAATAGATGGGTATTTTTGTCTCTTGTCATAAAATAGTTATTTAATGGGTTAAAATGTACCACATAAATATTTGTCAGAAAATTGCACTATAAACCGTTATCGAAAGAGCGAACAAAGAGAACATCCTAGTACGAGCAAATTAAAAAAATGAAAAAAGACCTGTTTTTTTTTAATCTTGCCGAACACGGTGACAGGTGACTAGCACTATTGAAACAATTTTCAGATTGGGACAGGGAAAATCAGAGAGCATCAGTAAATGCCTGTGACCACCATTACGTTATGATGAAAGCCTATGCATTCTAAAACACGTCCAACCGTCCACTATGGCTGATAAAGATCCCACATATTCCTTCTCCGATGGTGGTGCCAACCTCAAACTCCTAGAGTTATTGGAAGCACCAGGTACTCACTTGAGTGTAATGATCTTAAGCTCACCAAGCAAGCTCTAAAGCCCAACTACTATAAAACTGCTGCTTATTTTGGATCGTTTTCAAGGGATGGGCTAAGCTCATAATAACGCCAAAATGTACAATTCAGTATTTAATAATTAATGCAATCCTGAAGGACAGTCAAAAGGAGGAGATATATAAAATATAGGCCATCACATCAGCGAGGGTCTTAGAGGCCATGACCGGAACGGAGATTGCCCTTCTATGCAGCAAATGATTTTGCTGAATAAAATGCCATATTATCTTTTTAAACAAGTATTTAACATTATTAAGAAGCATAAGCCGCCTCAGAGGATTGGCAGATATTTTGTCTAAATAAACATGTACACCTTTTAATGAGAAGTTCTTCGTAAACACATATATTACTTTTATACATAAAAATTAATAAATTATACCTTTTTTCTGCTTTTCTTGTTTTTTTTCTTTGCTTGAATTCTACAATCCCTGACCTTCCAACACAGCTGGCGCCAGTCAACTGAAAATCCTTTACACATATTTCGTGATAATAGACGCGCATTTAATAGGCTTTGAAATATTGTGGGCGCCATAACCAAAAACAATCGTAAATTAAAAACAAAAAAAATCAAAATAATCACAATGGGAAAAAAGCTGGTACTAATACACAACGAATAAAAAATAAAAATATATACATAAATGTATATATGTAAGAAAAATTTGAAGAAGGCAATAGACCGAGTGCAGGGTCATGTTAATATTCATTGCTAATAGGTGTTCTTGAATAATCTTAGAAAATTATAAACTCATTGAGAACGGCGTTCTGTTAACTGCGCCAAATTATCGTGACAAAACGCACGAACGCAGAAAATTGTGTATAATGAATTTCACAAATTTACTCTGAGTTAATATTATATATACAAACAAGCAACTTGAGGTAGATGTGACTTCGAAGAAATTTGGCAAATATGTGTGCAGACATATACCTTCTCATTTTTGTTTTTTAAAATGAGTAACTTTTAGTTTTATATAAGATTAAGATAAGATTATACATAAATATAGTATTTATAAGCACGCGACCGTTGTAGTGATGTGTGAACTTATGAACTTTTAAGTGCTTGATGGATACATATGTGTGGCTGGAGACACAAAGAACACCGTCCAAGCAATCAGTATAAGTTCTACCAGTGAAAAGGTTAGCCTATCTCATCCGCTATTTAATGATTTTCAATAAAGGGTCTTTCAAAAGTACCTCTCTCGATCTGTTGAAAATATTGTTGTTGTAGCGCAAAGTGTTGCATTCGTGAATCGACTGTTTGGTGGATTTTACCTATAACCCGTAGACGTGCTCATGGTGGACATTTAAATGATGCCACTTTTCACATTTAATTGCTAGTTTGAATAAAAATAGTGCAATCTAAAATAATCTCAATTCTTACATGTTTTCTTCTAAAACAACATCTAGGTGCATCTAGCCTTGAAGACGATCCACATAAACGACGTCCAAAAACAGAAACAACACCAAAAATCTAATGCGAAAAATATAGGAAGCTCTAGACAACTCTAGATAGGGCAAGAGATATTTTGACTGAAGTATTGGGTTTCGAAAGCTGTGTACTTAATGGGTGCCGCATTCAGGGAAGGGAGTTTTGTTGGTGGATTACTTGCAAATTGGTAAAATAATTAAACCTTATTAAAGTTCGAATTGTTGGAGCATCCAACATATTCACC